>NW_009953797.1:721576-724368 GCF_000747805.2 Chaetura pelagica
CAAAACAACAAAAATACTAGTATAATTAAAACCAGTAGCACTCTCAAATCTATCAATATTTTCCAACACCTCAATTAAAATTTGGTTTCTGCTTCAGATACAACTGGCAGCAAATTAGCCACATCAACTGTTTTTCGAAAGAGAGCTACCCACTGCCTTGCTAGAGAACTTACTTCAGCTGTGGACTCTTATCTGACAGTCAGGTACCCCAGCCCCATCCATGATCTCTACAGTCTGATATGCCCAGGTGAGTCTCACCAAAGTCAGCATTGTCCCCCAAGAAAATACCTATAGAATAGTAAACGCAGGAAAGGTGAAAGTAACCACACATAAACGCATAAAAATTCAGCAACACAACGACAGAATAAAACAGATGCACCAAGCCTAACACTGAGCTGATTCATATTCCTTCTAACCCAATTGCTTTTTACATTTCATCACTACTACAGTAAACAACAGATGTTGACTAGCAAAGTAAAATTTTAAAAAAAACAACAAAAAAAACAAAAAAACAAACACAGATTCCCAAACAAAAATGAGAACATTTCCCGACAGGATTCATCAGACACCATTTCAAAGTTGGCTTTAAAGGCAACTGAACTAAAGATGACACACTCTCACTTTCCCGTAACAAAAGGAAGCTATGGTGAACACTAGAAGAGGCCATCAGTATCAATTTTAAAAGTAACTTTCACAAGCATAGACATGCTTCTAGCGGCTGATAAAAGAAAAAGATGATCCTTTGTAAGGATCAAACGTGAACAAAAAGTTGTACTTACATCTACTTGAATTTAAAAAACAAAAGGCAAATAAATAGATAACTTTTGGAAATTGGAATCCAGACCATCAACACTTAGACTAAAGAGATGTTTTCTTTTCACAGTGCAATTTCTGCATATTTTAAGAGCTTCCAGTGAAGAATCTGGTATTAGAAACCACAGGGAACATGACCCTATCAATTGCTTATCAAATTTAAGTTTCTGGAGACGGCATACTGCTTCCTTTCCATTATTCGTTTCCTAGTAGGGGGAGTCTGAGCTTTCACTCCCAAAAGACGGCCACAAAAAAAAGAAGGGAGGGGTAGGAAATAAAATCAACTTTGGCATGTAATCAGCAATATAACTGACTCTGAATTTCTGGGTACCAGTTACAGATCTGGCTTCATGATGCTCTCTGGGACATCCTGGAAGAGCTACTTAGTACTTGAGATATTCTACTACAAGAAACAGATAAGTAAAGCCTATCTTGTAGGAAGTCATGAGATGAAATAAAAACTTGTAAAGCACAGAAAGGAAACTGAATGAAAGGAATAACATTTAGCAAACAGTTCCCAGTTTTCTGACAGAAAGAATGACAATGTCTCCCTCGTGCTTCCTAATAAGCCATTTTTCGTTACCAATAAGCCAGAAAGTTTTGGTTTTCACAAAAACCCCCCACTTATTACTAAGTCAAACACATACATTTCTTCACAAAAAGAATAACTACCCAGCGCAAACCATCACCTAAAGCACGTGTATTCTAGACTGGATGTACAGCAACCTCTCATCAAAAAGCAAGCAGCATTCGGTTTGCATTTACTCACTGTACCCTACCAACCATACACCTTTTACTACACTTCAAGGAAAACAGGAAAAAAAACCACAACTGTAAAAAGGAGCAAACAAAAAATCCCTCACATTTTGACACTGGCTGCTACTGGATGACAGAACCTATACAGTATTTGGATTCTGCTTAGGAACTTTGTTTACCCTCGCATGCTTAACTACCTCAGGCAGCAGAAGGAAGGACTATGTGGGGGATGAGATAATGGAAATTTATTTGGCTACTAGAGGAAAATTTTGAGGCAATCTTCAGTCTTCTTAAGGCACTTGGTAACTTTTGACCCTTTTACTACCACTTCATATGCAGAAATATTTTTTCTATTTTCAATACCCATGTGGTTTTGGTTTTAAGGCGCTTTTGACAAGCACATCTCTATAAATAGTTGTTGCTGCTTATGTGTCTCCTGTTTCTCTGAATTCCTTTCTCTTTACTGCATTACATAATGAGATTTTTCTACCAGGACTAAAGTACTACCTGATTAAAGATTAACTCACCCCCAGGAGAGAGAATCTCAATTAAAAAAATTCCAATCATTGTAGTCACCAAGTCAAGCCACAGATCTTCAGTGGTCAACCCAACTCACCTGCTCCTGGTTCCTCTGCTAGCTCCTGCAGCCCCCAGTGCTGGAGGAGGCAGGTGCTCTGACAGAGGATGGTGAAATGCCTATGGTTTCCAACATGTAAATGAAATGTGCAACACACTACATGAACAACCATGAAATGCTTGTCAGGGACCTACTTGTTTTGAAAAATGTATGTAAATGCTTGAGTTACTGTGTTACATGTAACACTAGATGTTTGCAAAGCAGTCCCAGAGGAAAGAGCAGGCTTCTCGAAACAACCATCATCTTCTCTTGTTGACCCAAACATGCCCTAAGAGTTGACAACACAGGACCTGAAACTCACCTCTGTTCTCACGGGCTCCTCAGAGCAGACAGCAGGGAACACTCCAGGGGAATTACCCCACTCCTCAACATCCTCAACTGATTTTAAACTATTCATCGACTCCTTAGCAACAAACCCAGCAATTGCTGCTGTTGTACTACTTTGTCAAAAACTGCCTACGTAACTTCCACTGAGAGATAGATAATTCAAAACATATTGGGACAAAACACGCGGTGTCAGGAAAAGCACAAGAAAAGCACAAAGACAGGAGGAGGCAGAGCCCAGGGCAGCGCAGCTCCCCGGGCA
>NW_009953797.1:725790-760874 GCF_000747805.2 Chaetura pelagica
GGGGGTGGCGCGAGCCAACGTTCTGCCGTCATGCCCTGGGAACGTGGCGCGGCTGAGGAGTCTCCTCATGGCGGTGAGGGCCTGGCTTCCAGCCTCCGGGGAGCCTCAGCGCCATGAAGTGCCTCCTGCCGTGTGCCTCGCAAGGAGCCGGCTCATCCTTCCCTCATCCTTCAGGCATAACCGCGTCCCTCAGCGCTCGGCAGCCCAGGGCTGAGTTCTGGTATCGCTGCACAAACCGTGTGAGGCCAAAGCCACACCCCAGAGTAGAGGGGGTGTGGGGGTGAGCAGTCCCGCTGCCCCGTCGCAGCGGTGCCCTTGCTCTGCAGCCAGACACGCTGCCCGAGCCAGGCAGGCAGGGCTGAGGCACACACACCCCTCTCCCTCTGTGTCTCTCTAGTGCCAGCCAGCTCGTTTCTCCTGAATCTGAGAAATCCTCCCTGACAAAAAAAAAATTACACTGGACATCACAAAATCCAACAAAAGCTTTCTGTTTCTATGAATCTCTGTTTTCTCGTGAAAACGCAGCCTGCTACAAGTTGTTCTGGCAGTGCTGTGCCTGGAATCCCACGAGGCACCTCACCCCAAGAGCATCACACCTGCCCTGCAGTGCTGCAGGCACCTGACACCTGTCTTCTCCAGCACTGGGGCATCCACGTATCAAAGAAGGCTACATGCTGGAAACCAGTACAGAAACTACAGCTGACTTAATTGATGGTGAATTCACCTCATAGTTGACATCAGCTTGAAGGACCATGTTAAAGTTCATCAGGAGCTGCACTGATATTCCAGGTAGCTGGGGACTGTGCTGTGTTCAGTTGCAATGAATGCACAGTCATCTTTAGAGGTTCAGGTTTTGCATGAGTCTTTACATATTTCTCACTTAGCACCACGGCAGTGTGAATCTGCAACAGCCATGGCTTCGTTTCGACTGAACACGACGTGCACAGAGTGAGGCACTCTCAGTAGTCATGTCTAGTATTCAGTTCTAGTACTGAATTCTCTGGGTGGTCTCACAGCCTCTGTGGATGCTAGCCAGTGCCTTGCAAGCAACTTACTGCTCACAATGTCCTCTGATACTGCTCATGACCATGGAAATACAAAAGAACACAATATGAATACAGGTCCTGAATAGAGCAGAATCTCAATTTCTCTCAACAGTTTGCTTGTAGCTTGATCATACTTCAGGTGGGCAGGACAGCCTGAGGAAAGACTGAAAGTCTTTTTCCTCTCAGAAGTTTACAGTTAACAACCTTTGTTGTTTGTTGTGGTTTTTTTCAGATGGGAAAGTGAGCATTGTCTATATCAAAACAACCTGAAATTCAGCAAAGTCTGCTTCCTCTCCCCAGATCAGCACCAGCTGGACTTGTCTGTCTTCTAGATGCCAGGACCAGTGAGTTACATGATCCAAGTGTTCAGAAGTTATGAGTGTTGACAGCACCAATTACAGTCCACAGCAGCTACAGGTGCTTAGCACCTCTGAGCCAAACAGCTGTTTGGGTATTTTCCACTCATAAAACAGTGAGAATTACAGTCAGGGATTATCAGCGTAGGAGGTCACTTTCCTTGTGTTTTATCAGTTCTTGCAATATAGCCACAGAAACCTTCTTTCTCATCAATTAGCTAACTGAGTTGAACTCAGAACTGTTGTGGTTTTTTTTTCAGCAGCCATGTAAACAATATAATAAATCCAAGATCTCTTAAAAAAACAAAAATGCACCCTGTTCAGTTTTTATTCATTGAAAATAACCTTTTCATGGTGTGGTTTTAGACTAAAAGTAGGGCGTAAACTCTTTTATTTCCTATTTAAATCCATCTAAATTGTCAGAAGACCCTCAGTTTTAGTGATTAAGACTTATAGTTGGTAGTAGGTGTTCAGCAGAGTTTAACTTCTGTTGCACAAATGGCATTTTATTTCTCCAGTATGTTGCAGTGGGAGAATAAAAATTCTCTTACCCAGAAAACTTGAACCAAGTAGAAAACCACATTTAAATGGCTAAAATAATACTAAATGTGGATACAACTGGGGAAAATGGGTGGAAGTTGGCACATTAAAGATGAAATGGTTATAAAGAACATCAGCTGAAGTTGACTTTGGCATATGTAATTTATGTTGGCCATTTTTCTGTGGCCAGTAGCTTGATCAAAGAAGAGAATAACAGGATCTTTCTCATTTTGGCTTACCATGTCTATTTTGCTACATTCTCTCCCTCTTTTTTTCATCCTGGTCTCTTTTCCTCACCTCACACACACAAAATATCTGCAAATCTCAGAAAAATGAAGCTGAATAGAGAAGTGCTTTATTCTCACACTCAGTCTACACGTGTAAAGTCTATTGTATAATATTAATTGGGGTGGAGTAGAGCCTATGAATTTCAAGGAGATTCAGGAATCTGTTGATCTACTGTAATAAGTCACATCTCTTTGGGACTGGATAAAACCCCCAGATTTGGAGGGTCATAGGATCTGTCCTGTGAAGAATGTGGGCCTGCCCTTGGGCTTGTGGATGAAAAGTGACAGTCACCAAGCAGAAAGCACCATTAGATGTCCTCAGGTTTGCTTAAGGGCTGCTGCCAAAGCACAAAGCTGATGACTGGCTGTTTCTGCACTTCACAAGTGCAAGATGTAGAGGTTCTCTATAAATGGAAAAATGATGCAATGTAACTTACCATTAATACAGCACAGTCTGGTTTCCAAGACTGGCATTTATTCTCAAATCTATTTACTTCACAACAACATTATGAAGCAAAGTGCTCTTAACGATATTTTTTTCAAGTGAGAGCCACGTGCAAGAAGACCAGCTCAGAAAACTATAAAGTGAGGATGAGGAAAGAAAAGGAGGCATACAGGATCTTTGGAAGTGATCTGTCGTATCTAGAAATGTTTTCCTAGGGAGAATGCTATAGTTTTAGTAGTTTAGGAGAGTTTTATTACTGGGGAAAATTAATGTTGAGGGCATTTTAAAAGGCATTATTTATTGCATTGGTTTATTTTGCAGAAGAGCCCATAATATTTTCACTTTCATGATGCTGTGCCATATTGCCCAAGTAGGCCCCCTTAACTCCAGTTTCTCAGAATAATATAATGTGTTCTGCTGTATACTAAAGTACTGTGCACTTAAGGCACACCAGCAAATAAATAAAATGTCCTCCACAGCTCTTATAAAAACTTTTCCACCCCTATAAATTCCCAAGATAAATTCTTTTTCTAACCATAAGCGCAGAGAGATTCTGAAACATACTCTGAGTTCATTCCTGACAGAAATTTGTTTATCCACTCCTTTACAGTTTCTAATGATGAGGTCTTCATGACCTCTCCAGGAAATTCCTGTACTTTACTTACCATCAAGAAGTACTTTTTCCCCTTAATAAGCAACTTGCATTATTCTTGCTGCAAATTAAAGCCATTAGTTCTTGTTCTGTCCACCACGAACATGGTGAATGGAATTCTTCTTTGACTCAACCTTTGACACTTGTGAAGACTTTTCTTAAGCATTGATCAGTCCTTAAATTTTCTTCTCATTTAGCTAATCACTCCAAAGTCTATCAGCCCATTATCGAAGGTCATGTTTATTTTTGCTCTCCAACAAACTCTTTCCACAGTAGTCTATATCCTTCTTGAAATACAAAGCACAAAATGGGAGAAAGTATCCCAGCTGAGACCTTACCAGTGCTGAACAGAACAACATGATCTTACCTGGTGTCCCACGAAATGTACTCTTGCTTGTGCATCTCTGTTATGCTTATTCTGGCTTTGTGGCATGATGTTGCTGGCTTGTGTTGATGTGTTACAGTCCCTAGGTAATTTTATTAAAATCTACTGACCAGCCGATTGTTCCTCATTGTGTGTTTGTGGTGTTGATTGCTCTTCCTCAGAATGTTCTCCTGGTTTTGTCCCTATTGAATTTTATCCCCTTTTTTCTTAGACTTTTTTTTTTTTTTTTAACATCTATTTGCACCAATGCTGTGCTTGTGCAGTTTTATTTTTTATGCCTCTGAGAAGTCAACTTGTTTCTATGAAGTCACCTGTTTCTATGTCATTGAGTGACAATTTTTGCTATACTTTATAGGAATGTCACAGAAAACAGGGTTTGAACTCTGCTCAAGTCCTGAGGTATGGTCTCTGCCTCTGCTTCCTTACCTGCAGACATTCCTGGTCTATTATAGCAGCATAGGATTTATTCTTGCAAGATCTTGTCAGACCCCTGGGTATGGGTCTTCCTTAGTTACCTGTTCCAGTTACCTGTTCCAATTTGTTTGATACCTTTTTTTCTCCCCAGAATATTTCTGGGAGCTGAAGTCAAACTGACTAATCTAAAATTTCTTGGTTTCTTTCCTGTTTTTTTTAAGGACAGTCACTATATTTGACCTTCTCTGGTTTTCTGGCACCTCTCTTGTCACCAATGAATTTTAAAGAAAGCCATTAATGGTTGTAAGGATTAGTAGGAGAATAAATACAGACTTGGTGAACCTGGCAGAAAACCATAGGATCTCGGCTTAAAAATCTGACTGATCACACACAAGGTGTTAACATTTGGTAACACTCAAAGTGCTGTATAGCCTTATATATGCCCTGTTATTTATTACATCCATGCAGTGTTAAACATCTTAATCTCTGGAAGACTTTTCAACAGATGGATTTTGTGAACCTTGTCTTTGCTGAAACATTAGGACAATTAGAAACAAATGTATAATACTCAGAAATCCAGGAATTTTCAGTGGGAATTTCTGTCTAGAGTACAACCTGTCTCTTTTGGCTCCCAGAAGCAAAGTAATAAATTTGCATTCTAGATCTAATTAGAAATAAACTATAAAGAGAAATAGAAATATTATAAATTATAATAAATATATTGATATTGCCTAATTTTCAAGGAGAGTAGTTAAGAAATAACAGTCTGAATTAGAGTGTAGTTGGAGATGGCACTGAAATCAACCAAACCGTGAACATAAGTGCTGCGCTAGGAATCAACTTGTCATGTCAGATAATATACTGCAATGCTGTCAGAGGAACTGTACTATTCGTGAATTAGGACAAGTTGTTTTGTAATATTTTCAGTTGCTTAGAACCTGAATACTAAATCCTGGATTTTATAACCATATTATTTTCTTACTTAAGAGAAACTGTCTCTCCTCTTTAGAAGGTACTGGAAAAAAGGTCTCCTGGGTTAAGAAAGATTATTGCTATTCTGAAACTTCCCTCTTGCAACTGTAATCTTCACAGGTGATTTTAAGCTGTTTCACATCCCATCTACTTCACTCAAATAGGTTTAAAGTCACAGGCGGAAAGAATGAGTTTATTAAAAGAGTGAGAGGGTATCTAAAATAATTTCTGGTAAAACTTTACCACTGAGAAGAGTTAATCCTTCACTCAAAGTCAAATATATAATTAAACAGTTTTCCTCTATAAACCTAAATTAGTAGAAATAAAACAATAGGTATGTCAAAGTGTTTCCTGGAGTCAGGTTCCAAATGAATTGACCTACATTATTAATAATAGTCTGATCAGTTTTGTTTAGCTATTAGCTGTACATATAGTATACATTCTTAGCATCCTGCACAGCTGAAATGCTGCATTTAGCAGCTGCATAATAGTGACACATCATTGAAATGAATTATTCCATCTGTGTCAGCAAATAAGATTTGCTAAATTACTATAGTAGCTCCTCAAAAATGAAAAATTCTCCTTTACACTTCACAGGTAACCTTGGTCACTCAAGGCTTTCATATAATGTAAAATGGCTGGTACAATTAATGCATTTCTACTTCAGTAGTAAAGGCTTACAGCTGCTGAGATCAACTTTTGATTATCTACCAGAAGTCAAAGAGGAAAATGTGATTTGAGGACTTTTTTTTTTATTTACTTATGCAAGTCTAATACTTGACTCCACTACTAAACAGCTGCTTGTACTTTGTGAGTCACTCTTCTGTTGAAAAAAAAAAAAACACAACAAAAAACACACGACAAAACTAGAGGGATTTACCAATTAAAACATGCTTGCTTTTACTCAGCTGCTCACATAGAAAGCCTCAGTAGCTACACTTCTGTACTGTCTGGGCTCTGAGGGGACTTATAGGCTTTGACTACCCTAACCAACATCACCTGAGCCCCCACCTACACTCTCCACCCATAGGCCAGAGAGCTCTATTTAAGCTCAGCTTTGAGCATCTCTTCCTGGTTTGAGTTATACAGGGTTTGCAGTCTTTTGTGCTGTCTGGCTTGGTTGGGTGTTGGGCCTGCTTCGTTGGTTGCTGCTTTCTTGTCTTTTGCTGTTCCTGCATGGGCTCCCTGGGTGGGTTTGGGGGATTCATCACTGACCTGTTTAGGACTGTTGGTGGGGCTTATCAGCACTTTCTGCTTCCTAACCTGTTTAGATACTGTGGAACCACATCTTTCAGAATTTCCAGTGACTTATTGCCAAAGTAACTCATGTCTGTTTTATGCAGGTATAAGTAGATGAACAAAGTATAGGGAGTGAAAATTCATATGAAAATTAAACAAAAAAGGGGTTTTTTTACTTTCCTTTCCCCTTGGAAATGGAATAATATAATTTATTGCTTTATCAAAAATGATTTGTTGACTTGAGCATACCTTGTATTTTATTAGATAATAGAACTGCAGGAGGAAAAAAAATACTCTTGAAAATACCTTTTCTTGATATTTTTTTTTATTCAGTTCTGTTCCTCTTTAGTAGCTTTGATGTCTTTGGTTTTGGATGACTCCTGAATAACTTTTTGTTCTGTTTTCAAAAACAGAATAAACATATGATCTCTGGTACAGGAAAAGACACAAAAGGTCCATGAACTTTAACACATAACAGGCTGTGAGAGCAAAAAGCTTCTTGTCCTTATGAGAAGACATGCAAGTAGTCAGTAAGAGACAGGGAGGCTGTCTCATCATAAGCATGAAACCAGTAGCTGGAATCTTTCTCTTGTGTTTTTTTTCTACTTATGCAAGTCTAATACTTGACTCCACTACTAAACAGCTGCTTGTACTTTGTGAGTCACTCTTCTGTTGAAAAAAAAAAACACAACAAAAAACACACGACAAAACTAGAGGGATTTACCAATTAAAACATGCTTGCTTTTACTCAGCTGCTCACATAGAAAGCCTCAGTAGCTACACTTCTGTACTGTCTGGGCTCTGAGGGGACTTATAGGCTTTGACTACCCTAACCAACATCACCTGAGCCCCCACCTACACTCTCCACCCATAGGCCAGAGAGCTCTATTTAAGCTCAGCTTTGAGCATCTCTTCCTGGTTTGAGTTATACAGGGTTTGCAGTCTTTTGTGCTGTCTGGCTTGGTTGGGTGTTGGGCCTGCTTCGTTGGTTGCTGCTTTCTTGTCTTTTGCTGTTCCTGCATGGGCTCCCTGGGTGGGTTTGGGGGATTCATCACTGACCTGTTTAGGACTGTTGGTGGGGCTTATCAGCACTTTCTGCTTCCTAACCTGTTTAGATACTGTGGAACCACATCTTTCAGAATTTCCAGTGACTTATTGCCAAAGTAACTCATGTCTGTTTTATGCAGGTATAAGTAGATGAACAAAGTATAGGGAGTGAAAATTCATATGAAAATTAAACAAAAAAAGGGGTTTTTTTACTTTCCTTTCCCCTTGGAAATGGAATAATATAATTTATTGCTTTATCAAAAATGATTTGTTGACTTGAGCATACCTTGTATTTTATTAGATAATAGAACTGCAGGAGGAAGAAAAATACTCTTGAAAATACCTTTTCTTGATATTTTTTTTTATTCAGTTCTGTTCCTCTTTAGTAGCTTTGATGTCTTTGGTTTTGGATGACTCCTGAATAACTTTTTGTTCTGTTTTCAAAAACAGAATAAACATATGATCTCTGGTACAGGAAAAGACACAAAAGGTCCATGAACTTTAACACATAACAGGCTGTGAGAGCAAAAAGCTTCTTGTCCTTATGAGAAGACATGCAAGTAGTCAGTAAGAGACAGGGAGGCTGTCTCATCATAAGCATGAAACCAGTAGCTGGAATCTTTCTCTTGTGTTTTTTTTCTCTACTGCACTACAGTAGTGTAGTTTTGCTATAGCCATTCAAAACAGTTTGTAGGAGACAATGTTTCTCATTATTTTCTGTTCCTTGTGTAGCCTTAAGTTCAGTATAATACTCTAAATGTTAAATATAGCTGTGTGTAAAGCAGTAGCAATGCTGTACCATTTGCATTGTAATAGTTCAATTTTCTTCTTTCAGGTCTCATACTTTATTATATACTGTGCAGTTTTTTTCATTTAGAAATAGAGAGGGGAAGATTTCTCCTTTCTTAGGGTGTTGTGTCTACTAATAGAAAGGAGCAATTTAATGCTTCAGTTTTTTGTAAAACTTTTATTTTAATGCACACAGTAAGTATGACTAGGATGAGAGTAGCCTTAGTTTTTCCAGTGTTTCTGTCTGTGGCAAATGCAGCTGTGATCTAAAGGTTTTGGGCAGGGAGGAGGAGAAGCAAGCCTAGCTTTGCTGGAACATCTGTCTCCTGTGATACTAGAAATACACCATTCCTGTTAGTACTAGGGGAAGGTTACTTGAGGCTAGGGTATGCTCTCCATCAGAGTATTCGCCTTACACAAAAGTATCTTCAGCAGTCATCTTTTTTCTCTTCCTTATCTGTGTAACACTTTGGTGAAGCAGACACTGAAGGACTACTTAGTATCTTATACTTTTATGGAGTCTTTTAAAGCCCACTATCAACAAGAACCATTTCAGTAGTGGTTCAAAGATGATGCAAGCCACCTTTGCTTAGTCTCTTCTGGACCTATCATCTTGAACCACGTCTTCCAGGAAACCTGTGTCCTCCATCTGGCTTTATTGAGATCTGTCTTTACTTCTGTGTGTGATCCAGTAGAAAAATGAATGAATTAAAAAAGTAGTTCACGTTCAGGAGGTTGAAGATTTCATATATTGATATTCTTTTCCTATCTGTGTGTATTTTCCCCTGCCCAGTGTTTAGGAATGCATAGAGGACTGCCTGAGCCCTCAAAATGCATCTGAAAATTTTGCATCCTCAGGCAGAAGGTGTACCTTCAGTCTAAGTCTTATTTCTTCTGTCTAAACTAGGTATAAGAGTGGAGTGGTATAGCCATGCTTTTAAACACATGGAAACCAGCTAGTCATCTGCAAGGGCTTTATCAGAATGGTAATAGAACATAAAGCTTGGGCCTTCAACAGCTGTAAACTTGTATGACTTCAAAGATGCTATGCTGACAGCTGAGCTTAAATGATTTACACAAGGTGAAAATCTAATTATTTCAACAAAAGTACTGTAGATAAAACTGATGTGATAGAGAAATTTTTTCTAGCACACAGTGGAATTAAAACCAGAAGTGGAAGAGGAGCATTGGCAGTTCCTACTATCCTAAAGACTGCAGCCAAACCAGCAAAGATTTAAGGAAATGACTCATAGTACTCAGAAGAAAGAAAAACATCATAGTAATGGCAAGAAAAGCTAGGTTAATGTAACCAAACTGTTGAAGTCAAGTTTACTAGCCCATAGAGGCAGAGGCAGGAAGCACTGAAATGACTGAATTACATTCCTAAAACAAGTCTGTAATAGTGTTTTATCAGGTTAGTGACTGTAAATGGCCAAGAGCTTCAGTGGACATGAAGGAATAGGTTTTGCTCTTGGACATTTTTACATAGACATGTTTGAGTAAATGAATTTGCACATGTAACAGGTAAAGACTTGATCCAAAGATCTCAGTGTAGCAAATATTCTTTGGCAATACCATGAAGCATGTTTTTTAGTTTGCCTAGAGAATACCTGATTCTCAACTTCCAAATATGCTAATTTTTAAAATACTACTTTCAAAAAAAAAAAAATCAGTATTTTGATGGTTTCTGGGCTAATTTTGTATTGTTTTTATTTAAAAAAACAAACCACCTCTAAACATGATTATTAGCAAGACTGATTTTGTAGGAACACTTGTTATCTTACTGCATGAGTGGGCTACAAATAAAGCCAAACCTGGGCTTCCACTGTAATTACTAAGACAGTATGTTGACATAGAATTAATCTGAAAAATAGTTTAAGCCATAACTTAGTATTCATTTCCAAACTTGACCAATTAATTTAAGGCTTTTTGGTCTGAAAAATTACTGTTGCCCTCAGCACAGTCTCGAGTGTTACTGTGGCTGCAGATAACACAGTTGCCTGATTGATAGCCATTCTTTTTTTTCAAGAGCAGTTAGCTGGTGACTGGGTTTGATGACTTTCCACCTTAACTTGGTTTGTGATTTTAGTTTGTTCTTTCTATATGAAATATATGGAAACTTTTCTGAATGTCTATTTCAAACTGTTCTATGTTTTTATTCCAAAAACTTAGTCTGGGCCACAATTTTCTAGTTTAGGGATGCTATGTAGAGCTTTGGTAAAAGCTTAACTTATTATTATATGCTACATGGGCTAGTTTAAGCCATGACACATTCTTGACAAATCTGGCCTTTCTTAGTCCTAATTAAGAAATAACAGTAATATTTTATTCTAGCATAATACTTTATTACCTTTCCAGTATCCCCTTTCTGGTTTTGGGTTTGGTGCTGCACTCCTGATTTTGTTTTGCATGTCATATTTTCCTGAGGTCTGTGGTGCGTGGCTTTGTCTTTTTTTAAAAAGCTGGCCCTTGATGTATCACCTACATGGAGTGACAATGGCCTTTGGGAAATGCAGCATCTCTACTGTGATAATGAGTTGCTTCTTTTCTCTTGTTTTGCATAGTGCTTTGATTCCTATGGATGTGGGGCATGGGGACAGTCAGGTTTGGCATGAAAGCACTGTCAGTTTTCTAATGGAGTCAGCCACTAGTCTCTTCCCTGGAGCTACATGTTGCAATTAGCTGGTATCAAGCAAATAGTCAACTTTTCTGAGACTGACTACACTAGCTTTGGTTTTCTGCTGAGCAATTTCCTAGCAGAGGAAGCCAGCTCTACCTTCCAAAATGCTAAACTGGAGACTGCTGGTATTATTGCCTTTCTGGATTTAGCTGTTGTAGGTATAGGTGAGTACTTTTAAAAAATGAAGTTTCTCAGAAAAACATTATAGAATTAGACAATCAATTTAGATTAATTTACAATAGTAATCAAGCACTTTTTTTGTGCCACCTGGAAATGTTTTTTTCTACTTGCTGCCTTCTCCTGTGGTTTAGTCTTCTTGCAGAACTGCAAGCAATATTGGCTTTAAAGCAAATTTGCTTTTCAAACGTTGCTTGGAGTAGTGACTGGCTAGTACTACCAGTAAGGAGTCACCATGGACCACACAGGAGGTATAAAGTACAAGTAACTTTGCAAATGTGTTTTTACATGTACAAGTCTGCCTGTATCTGGAGTGAAAGTCATGGTGTTTGAGCTGGTGCAGTCACCAGAGTAGTTTCAGATATGCAGTTGTCTTCTATAGCAATCTGAGGAGTATGGAGAGGCTTGGGTGGCTTCAAGGCATTGGGTGGCTTGCTGCACTCTGTCACAATTACCAAAGTATGTAGCAATTATTCTATTTCTTTGTATGCAGTTACAGAGCTATGCATGGATGAAATGTCAAACAATGGAAGTCTTCCATTCCTTCTTTGTCATAGTATGTGCACTTTTAAATGAGATGAATCACTAACCTGACTTGGTTAACCTGAGGGGAAGGCCTTTTAATTATTAACTTAAATAGTTGTGGGAGTTTTGCACATTTTGCTTTAAGAATGTTATGCATTTTATACTAAAATGGGGAGTGTGTCTTATCTGACTCTGTCGGGATCTTTAAAGGAAACAGAACTTTTAATATTTAGTAGAAAACCACTGGCTGAGACCCTTGAACCAAATTAAGCTTAAGAGATGCAGCAGTGATGCCAACTAACAAGAGTGGTGCCCTTCTGGATGGCCATCATGCACAAGAAAGAGCTGGTAGAGTTAGTGAAGAGCAGTACAGCTGCAGAGAAGGGTGTAAGAAAGCAGGGAAATGGGGACTCATACAAGAAATGTAATATTGCACTACAATGGCATGAGCCAGCAGTGTGCCCAGGTGGCCAAGAAACCAGTGGCATCCTGGCCGGTATCAAGAGCTGCATTTCCAGCAGGAGTAGGGAACTGGTCATTTCCCTGCAAATGGCACTGGTAATCTGGTAATGCCACAGCTTGAGTACTGTGTTCAACTCCGGGAGCCACAGTGTAAGAAGGACACTGGGGTCCTGGACCATGTCCAGAGAAGAGCAGCAAGGCTGGAGAGGGGTTTGGAGGGCATGTCATATGAGCAGATGCTGAGGGAACTGGGGTTAAGTCTCAAGAAGAGAGGCTCAGGGAGGTCTTATTGTTCACTACAGCTACTTGAAGGGAGGCCGTAGAGAGGCTGCTGTTGGTCTCTTCTCCCAAGTAACTAGGAATAGGATGAGAGAAAATGGGTTACAGTTGTGCCAGGGGAGGTTTAGGTTCTATATTGGGGAAAAAAATTCTTTACTGAAAGAGAGTTGAGGCATTGGAATGGGCTGCCCAGGGTGGTGATGGAGTTGCCATCCCTGGAAGTGTTCAAGAAGTGTTTTGATGTGGTGCTTCAGGATGTAGTTTTAGTGGTTATGGTAGTTGGGTTACAGTTGGACTTGATGATCTTGAAGGTCTCTTTCAACTTTAATGGTTCTATGATTCTACATGCTAAGTGAAGCTCACTGAACTGATCTGAACCCTTCCTGAACTTGTTTTGTGTAACAAACAGAATAATGCTGGAGTGGCAAAGGGCATGTAGGTCTTGATTTGAGAGTGGATGAAGAATGCTTAATTTCTATGTAGAAATGGTCCAGAAATACAGTTAAAAAAGACAATCCACTGGTGGAGTGGCAGTTGCTGTGGTGACTCAACACTGTAAAGGAACAGACTTCTTGAATCCCCTTTGAGAGTGAAGCAATTGAGAGACTCTCCTATAATATCCTGTCTCTCAGAAGGAGGGGTGAGCAGGACTCATCCCTGGAGTAGCCAGGCAGTCTGTGGTACCACAAGATCAGTACTTAGCTAGTATCATAAAAATGGACACTGCTTCTGGAAAACCTAGAGCCGATTGGCTGCACATACACTTCTTGACATTAGGATAGGTAGAGGGTTCTAGATGATATATAAGATTATATAGAAAGACCATAGTTCACTGTGGTATTAAAATAAGCCTGTTTTTATGCATACAAATAGATTCAGGAACATCAGTAGGCTTATGTGACTGAATTCATGTGGCTGCTTAAGTGTGTTGCTGGAATGGAGTTTCATACTTTAAGCTACAGGATGTGAAACAATGTACTTCAGGAAGAAAGTATCCTCAACAAAATAAGATGAAAATATGTATTTTGGTTGTTGCTCTATGCAAGTCTAGGAGAACCCAGGTTTGAGTGGAGCATATTATGCAGTGAGTATTTTGTCAGGTGGATTGTTGCTGGCTTAGAAGTACATGTCTTGATTCATGGCACAGTCTTCTGAATGCTTTTTCCATATTTTAGTAGGAAAAAAAAGCAGTATAAGGGCACCTAGGTAAACCTATTGACTGCAACATTCTGATGTTGATGAAGCATTGCCAGTTAGATCCTATTAACCTTCTGGTGAAAACTCATCTTTTTTGCATCATGGAGCTGATAAAACAAGAGCTAATAATTGAAAAACCTCCATGTGCTCATACCAGATTAAGTTTCACAAGCAACATTCCTGTGTCTTACAAATGGGCTGCCATGGCACTGATTCCTGAGCTATGAGAAAATGTTTTCCTTGGTTTACAGGTGGGTTAATATTGGAAATTCCTATGAACAGTGCCAGATATTATTTGCTCTGATAAGGAACAACAGTTTAGGTTTTTTCTTGTGTTTGGGAGAAACACATCAGTCATCTACACTAAGATAACATGGAGGTAGCACATTTCAGAACAATACTAAGCTTTTTAAAAATCTTCCTACTGTAGTTATAGCTAACTTTAGGCAGGTGCAAAGTGTGAATTCTTTTCACCTCTTTTTTTATTCCTCATCACACATTAATTAGAACAGTGTTGTGATTTTAAAAGTCTGTTTGCTTTTCACCAACTGCTCGAGTACTGCTCTTACAGACAATACAACAAAGGAAGTGTTAGTTAAATGAGTGATTTTCAGTTTCATGAATGTGAAAACTGAGTCATTAGGAAAAGACTGCATTTCTAGACTGTTAAAAACATTTCTGAGTGGAGTTATTTTCATGTTTAGTCTGTTCTAAATGGTTGGGGATTATTTTCCACGAACTTTGTTTACTTTGGTTGGAATGGACCAGTCACCCACAATCAACATGCCTGGCTGAAAATTTTGAGGAAGATGAGCAAGTTCTTGGGCTTGATGGAGCTTTTCCCTCTCACTTAACCAGTGGCATAACTTTTCAGGATTTTTACTTGGCAAGTGGCCTGTTAGAGTTGTTCCCTCAGCCTTTAGTTGGGCTGTACTCCCAGTAGAGTAAGGAAAGAGATTTGTAGTTTATCAAATAAATTGTTTGTTTAGGGATTGCACAACTTGACCCAAGGGGGCTTGTGTCTGAGAAGTGACTGCAGGGCTGTGACTGAAATGGCATGCTTCTCACTAATTTGCTTGCCTATGAAAATCATAATTTAGTATATTTTGCTACCACCTATGGCTTAAACCTTACAACAATTGCAGTAGGTGGAAGCTAAATATAAATGACTGAAGCAGTGGGTCAAAGCATGCTGAATTAAAATGCAAATGCAGCACAAAGTGACCTGTGGATCTTTATCTTCCTTCCAAGATGAATGTGTGTTTAAAACAAAAATTAACCCAGAAAAATACTTAGTGAAGAATAATCTGTCATTGACCTGGATCGACACGCTGACGTGGTACAGTGGCAATAATCCTTGAAAGTTTATGTAGCCCTTTAGAATGATGTAATAAATTTTCCTGTATGAATATGAAATACTATTTAGCTTACAAATGGGTTCTTCATGTTTTTTTCTGTTTCATTGTTGTGAATATATAATTATTTTTCTATCTTGCTGTCAAGTAGAATGCCTAGAGATTCTTTGGGTAAGGCAGGGAATGAAAACAAATTATATACAGAGTCTGGGTCTAACTATTCCTGTGGGTAAGAACGTAGGACTGGACTCAGTTGATAAGTCAGATGTACCAGTAATGTGCACAGTGTACCAGTATTCTGACTGTTAATTGTACTCATGTTTATCCAGCACTACAAGGATGTTGCCTTAAAAGCAATCTGCAATTAATAATTAAAAAAAGCCAACCCAAACAAATATTTGAAATTTATTTGGTGCATTTTTGCTATCTTACGTAAGAAGCATGTATTTTTTATCTGCTCTGACAACTGAAGTAAGTAAGCTGTTGCAGGAGTTTTCTGTAGTGCTGGAAAGTAAATGTACCTCTAATAGTTTATGATGGCTTGAAATCAGTGTTGGTAGAATGCCTAAAAATTCCTGTTTCCTGTTGAAAGCACATTCAGCACACTGGGACACATTTGTCTGGATGAGATATGTAGAAGGTTTACTTTTTTTATTTACACTAGATTTTTAGCGATTCCTGTTATTTCAAACTACATACACCCACACAGCTATGGTTACTTGGAATCTGTCTTGACTGGAATATATCAGGAGTAACTGGGTTGGTATGCCATCTTTTGTTGATAATTGGAAACTCTTGGATTGGACACAAGACGTTAACAAATTCCCTGTATTTAGCCATATGTTTTAGAAGTTCTTGCAACAGCAGTTTTTGGGTCATTTGTCTAGCTGGGATTCGAGAAGAAACATATGGCTCCTGCTTATGTCCTGCCTTACTATTCTTAAAAGTACTACTTCATAAACAAAAAAGAGCTCATTAGCTGGTAAATTATTAATAGATCTAACTTGAATTGTACCAGATATGCACAGGGACTCTTGAAAGGCCGTTTTTTTCATAGCCTACATTCAGAATTGTCTGGGCAGAGATATATTTCTCTTTTCAGTAAGACAAACACTACAAAGCCATTCATCTCAGTTAAATCAAACTATATGGCAATTTCACATTAACTACTTCTCACATGTAATTAAGAATAGAAAAAAACCCCTTCCTCAAAGAAATAATGGATGTAGCTGTAACTTGCATTCTGAGCTGTGTAAAACCATCACTTATATTCAAGTAATTAAAGTGCTCATATGCATAGCAAAGATGACTGTTTTTTGATTTAGTGGCTACATCTGTTTTAAGACTTTTCCAGATTTCTGTTCTGATGAACCTTCATATAAAAATATTCTCTGGTGCCACCCAGTGGTAAAATTATTCCGTTACTTTAAAGTGTGAATAAACAATGAGTACCGACCACGTTTCTTAAGTGCACTTAAGTCCATCAGGATCAGTGCTGTGGACTGACTATACATATAATAAAAGTAGTTCCTGGCCCAAATTGCTTTCAGTCAAAACATTTCACTGTTAAAGGAAAAAGCAGAGTAAACATTATACTGTCTTTAACTGTCTTAAATTAATTTGTCTTTACAAGGTTTGAACACAAGCCTGAACCAAACTAACCAGAACTTAAATCAAAGCTGCATTCTGAAAACCACCAATAATGTTCTAAAAGACTAAATGAAAAACTCAGTATGCTGTTCACCTTTATTCTCTTGAGATTATTCAATATGCAATTAGAGTAATTCAAACGTGCATCCTAGGTTTGTCTAGATATTTTTTGTGTTCTTGTCATGATGCTGCAATTTGTCAGTCCTGTCCAGCAAGCAGAAATATCTCTTTGTGAGAAATATAATACATATGCATGGCAATGTGACCTCTCATTGTGCACCATCTTTATAAACTCTGGGTGTTTCAGAGCAGTTGTGCTACCTGCACTGTTGGTAGCTCTACAGTGAATGTTCTCCCACAGGGCAGGCTGTGCTGGAGCATGTGCCAAGGGGTCCTCCTGCACCAGGTGAGGGATTGTACAGGGTGAAGGAGGCTGCAAGCCAAAACAGATCCAGAAACTCTACAGATTCTGGTGAGATATTTGGAGGAGGTCAGTTTCTTTTACCTAAATTATGGCCTGAAAACCAGTCTCTTTATCTGACTAAAATAACCCTTAAGAGAAACAGATCTCCATCCTGTGGGAAGGCTGGAGGTAATTGTAGTTACCTTCCTCTCGTGCACTTCAGATTTGTTTTTTTCATTTTTTTTTAATTCAATTTAAATACTCTTTAGCAGTGGGACATGAGCATGCTTACCGTTTTGACATTCCATGTCATTATGCCTTGCTGTGAAAATTTACATACTTTTCTTGGAGTTTGTAGGGAACAGTTTTATGGAGACAAAAATAGTAACTTCCTACTCTAAATGAAATAAAAATGCATGTGACTATTTTGGTAAAGTTGGTAGAGGAAGAAGCAGGACAATAATAGATGTAAATCTTAGAAGAATCTAGTGGGAGGGACAGTGCAGCCAAAGGATGTTGCAAAAGAACTGCTTATGTGAATTATTTCTCAATCCTCTAGAAAAGTATGTTCAGTATGTTTTGACTGATCAATTCTGCTATCACACATTTTCTGAATACCTGGTTAAGATGGAATTAATAGAGTTGAGGCAAATAAACAGCAATACACTAGAGACAAGGAACAGTTTTGTCCAGATAGCTGAAATACTAGGTTTGCTGCCAATTTCTCAGACTCAAAAGGCTATTAAGTAGTGTTATTGTCAGTTGCTCTAGTCAGAACTGTGCCCAACATGAGCTGTTGATTTCTTCCTCAATGTCCTGTTTTAAACTATAAACTTTGAGAGTTTTTGAATGTTTTGAATCACCTTTCAATTCCATCTTCAAGTCTTTTCTTCAAGAATAAATACCCTTGCAAACAAATACTATTTACATGAATAGGAGTTCAGATACCACTTTTAGGGAAGCTTCATTTCAAAATGAACTGTCTGCTTTTTAGCTGTGGAACAGTTGTGTTTTGGGGTTAGAAGTGACTTCTTGTTTGTAGCTAATTAAATTCTATTCTGGGACACAAAAAAAGCAAAACACTTTGCTTCTTTCTCCCAGATATCCTAGGAAGTTGAGCATCAGTACTTGGGAATATCGTGGATAAAGTACTTGCTATAATATTAGCATTTTTTCCTTTGCATAAACATGACTAGGGAGGAAAATGTTTTGGGCCAAATTGTTTGCAGATGTAACTGTTGTGGTTTCATTGAGTTGTGGTCAGATTTTAAAAGATTTTGTCCCAGTAGGGGAATATGTGCAAAGCACTTTGGATGGTCTAGCCAATTTGTGGGTTCTCAGTCTGAGATGAGAAACTGGCACTATGTGCTTTTGGAAATCTGACTTTCAGAGGATTGTGCCACATCACAAAACCAGAGGTTCTGACCCACGTACGAAACTGAGTGTCTGAATACACAACTTTGATCTCTTTTTTTTTAGGTCAACCCAATAATAAACCTGTTTCCTCCTTTGAGTTGTAGATTTTCTTTCTTTAAAGGAATTCTTTGGGTAAGCTGTTGTCCTCCAAAGCTCTGGTCACTGACAGTAGTGTTTAATATTGTTTCCTTTTTGCTCAGGGTTCTTCTTTATGAAAAAAGGCCAAAGAATCCTCCAAGTTAAAACTGTCCACCAAATACACTAAGTATCCTGAGGCCTTGTAATTGTCACTGTAAGCAAACTGTTCTTGATTTCCTGGTCCCTTCACCAGTCTGCAGCTGTCCATCCACATTTGTGGATACTGTCAACTCCAAATGCTTAAAGATCTTTAAACTGGCCCCAAGTCATAGCATTGGGATAGTGTTAAGCCATCTAGCTCATGCATACAACTGCTGTCTTTGTATAAGGAATGGGAAAAGGTAAAGGAAGGCATTAGCTCCTAAATTATAGGAGTTTGGTTGGTGAAGCATTAGGAAATGAACTCCAGGCACCACTGCAGTGAGTAGCAATAGTTCTGCTTGTCTGACACCAGTAATTTTATCACAATATTTGACTTTCAGAGGATTGTGCCACATCACAAAACCAGAGGTTCTGACCCACGTACGAAACTGAGTGTCTGAATACACAACTTTGATCTCTTTTTTTTAGGTCAACCCAATAATAAACCTGTTTCCTCCTTTGAGTTGTAGATTTTCTTTCTTTAAAGGAATTCTTTGGGTAAGCTGTTGTCCTCCAAAGCTCTGGTCACTGACAGTAGTGTTTAATATTGTTTCCTTTTTGCTCAGGGTTCTTCTTTATGAAAAAAGGCCAAAGAATCCTCCAAGTTAAAACTGTCCACCAAATACACTAAGTATCCTGAGGCCTTGTAATTGTCACTGTAAGCAAACTGTTCTTGATTTCCTGGTCCCTTCACCAGTCTGCAGCTGTCCATCCACATTTGTGGATACTGTCAACTCCAAATGCTTAAAGATCTTTAAACTGGCCCCAAGTCATAGCATTGGGATAGTGTTAAGCCATCTAGCTCATGCATACAACTGCTGTCTTTGTATAAGGAATGGGAAAAGGTAAAGGAAGGCATTAGCTCCTAAATTATAGGAGTTTGGTTGGTGAAGCATTAGGAAATGAACTCCAGGCACCACTGCAGTGAGTAGCAATAGTTCTGCTTGTCTGACACCAGTAATTTTATCACAATATTGCAAGCATCCTGGAAAAACAGTGAGACCCAGCAATGCTGTGCATGTTGTTGTTAGCTTTGTTAGCTCCTGAAATTGAGAAACTCAGCTCTGACCCATCTACTCTTTTGGTGTCCTTTACACTTTTTTTGGTTTCAGAAATATCATCTGAGTTATGTCTTATGACAAGTTTTTCCAGTCCCTGTTCAAGGTTAGTTTCTTCCAAAACAAGTTCAATGGGATGTGAAAGCATGGATTTGTTAAGGAGCCCTGTGTGCTCCTTTCGAGCTTTAGCTCCCTTTCTTAGTGCCTAGAGCACACATTCTTCAGGGATGACTTTATCTTTAGATACCATTGTGCAACTTTATATCAAGATGTTTGGAGCATAGGTTTTATGAAAATGAAGATAGGTTCAGGAGCAAGTCTTACAGATTTCCACTCATACATCTTACATATGTGTTTAGTAGATCATAGTTTTGTCAGTAATTTGCAAGCAGAAGTGTTGACTTTAAATAATTTTGCAACTAGATGGCACTCATTCTCAACAGCCTTGAATCCCCTGTACCTCATTAGTGATGCACAGAAAGCCAAGTCAAGTTGCCAGCTGTGCTTCTCACCCGTTTCTCCAAGGTATACCTGTGAAATTCTGCACTGGGACATGGTAAGAAAGTTGATTTTCTGCACTCCTGTAACTGAGAGATCCACTCAAATAGCAGACCTTAAACTTTCTAGATATTATTTCTGATGGCCTTAGAAGGGACAGATCATGCCTTAAGCTCATGCTGATGCCTTTAACCTGTTTAAAGCTATAGCCAGGCTCTTCATACTTTCATGTTATGGAAGCCAAACTTCCACGGGAGCCCACATTAGTACTTTGTCTTTAAATTGAGTGTCCTTCAGAACAATGGTACCTCATCTGTGCTGTGCAGTGCCACTTTGAGTGTTGCCAGGTTGGTTTAGACCTGTGCCTCCCAAAAGAAAGTGAAAAGCAGAAGATCTAGACTTTTTCTAACTGCTTCAAGTCCTTGTTTTGCTTTTATGCAAGTTTTTTTATGTAGCTGATCTGTTAGGTGTAAAATCAAAGTCTTGCAGCACATTGCCTTAAGTGTGTTGCATGTGGTTATTTCAGAGGCCTTTAAAGGAGTCTCTGAGCATTTCCTTGAAGTCACAGTCTTGGTACAGAAACATGCTGCATGCTGACTTCTGTTAGTGTGAGTCATGAGCTACAGGAATACTGGGGATGTAGTGGGTTTATTTGCTAGCACTGAATCTTGGAGACAGAAATGGATCAGTAGTGAAGCTCAATCAAGCACAGTCTTCCTTCTGCTGAAAAGAGAATGACAAAGTGATTGGTATCAAACCACTGTGGTGCTGGTGCCTGGGAAATGCTGCAGAAAGGGCCAGGACTGATGTATCCCATTGGCAGCTTTTATTAGGGCTCCTGCAGAGCCCTGCTGGAAATGAATGTCATGCTAGAGAAATCGCTGTCCAGGCCAAAAGGCTTCCCAAGTACTTGGCAATTTACAAAAAATGGGAGCTGGATGCAAGCTATAGATCCAGGCTGGATCTTTCATTTCCTTAGAAACTTTTAACAAACTCAAAATTTACCTCATTGCCTTCAGATTCTTCATGCTTCTCTTCTGGTCCCACCCTGCCCTCTGAAAGTCTCTTTTCCTACTGAGTTCTGCTTTTAGAGCAGTTATTACACGAGTCTGAAAACTCTTTTAAACTGAGCTCCCAGGTAACCTTCTGAGAGCCTCTCCTGTGCCACTGATACCAACACCTGCAAAAAGAAACTGCATTCTTTGGTGCTTACCTCCTCTTTCTTCTCTGCTGTCATCTGGGGGCAGGATATCCTTGTTCAAAACTTTTCTAAGTTTAAGGTAGAGCAGCAAGATTGCAGAAAAACTTGCTCAGAGCAAAAGCAATATAGGACAGGGTAGGTTGAGTAGGACAGCTGTACATGACAGTTTTCCAGGGATGGCTCTTAATCCCTGTGAGCAAATCCTCAGTCTCCTGCAGTGGCCACAAGATCATTGACAAGAATCCTCAAAGAACAAATTCCTGACAAACTGGAGTCTGTTTCCCATGTTCCACAGTGGTGGGACATCCAGCTCTGGTGGTTGGTAATCTCTGTTAAGCGTTGTTAGCAAGACAGGGAAGAAACTTTCCAGAAAATTTCTCTCAGGGCAAGGGCACTACAGGAGAAGACAGAGTTGTCAAGGAAGTAACTGGCATCACAACTTGCTGGGCAAATCATGTCTGAACTAAAATCCCCAGTTTAAACTCATCAAATCTGTGACTGCCTGTGGCACCACTGCATTTATCTGCTTTGACCCCTTCAGTGATGGCAGTTTTGAATCTCTGAGTCACTGGTATCATTGATGTCACAGCCCTTTGAGTAAGTGTCTGTCTTTTTTTGTTTCTTGGCTGTCAATTTTTATGCTCTTTAATTTTAAACCAAAACCAACCAAAACAGAAACAAACTTGAAACACTTGAAAGATTAAAATAAAATAAAGTGTAAGCTCCTTGGATTTTTCCCCTATCAATTCTTCTGTAATCTTCTCAGCCAGAGGCTTGACTTGTTAAATTTGCTGAAATATTTGCTCCTGATAAGCCTTATCAAGTAAGCTTTTCCCGCTTGTCATAGAGCCTGACACTGCCCTCTGGTGCTGGCAGGCCTGGCGGCGGCACAGCATTCCCTGTGCTGCCTGGGATGCTAAACCACCTCCTGCCGGCATCGCCTGCTGGAACCACAGCAGCTCATGCCAGCAGCGGTTTGCCCAGCAGCCTCTGGCCTCAGCT
Source organism: Chaetura pelagica (assembly GCF_000747805.2). Lineage (NCBI taxonomy): Eukaryota > Metazoa > Chordata > Aves > Apodiformes > Apodidae > Chaetura > Chaetura pelagica. The sequence continues at coordinate 748,145 of NW_009953797.1, forward strand.
TTGAGTTATATCCTGGTTCTTTGCAGAAGGCTGCAATGCAGGAGTGTGGTGTACTTATTGTTTGCTTCTAGTGAGTTTAGCTGGTTTTTTGCAATCCTTTTGCTTAATAATGCCTGCCATACTTGCCTGGGAAGTACGTGTAGGTTTGCAAGAGAAACATGTTCACCTGTTGGCTTGGTTACACTGTTGACTTCTTAATCCAGTGTGTGCAGAATTGGTAACTGAGGAGGATGAGCAGCTGTGCATTTTTTGTTCACCTTCCCCAAAAATGCAATCATATATTTTGTTTTGCCTGAATTTGTTATTTTTGGTTCAGCTGCCAAGTCATCAATTTTTCTTTAAATGCCAGAGAGCTTCAGTTGTTCTAACAGCACCTGAAGCCTTTGGCATTTTGGGGTTGTTGGTTTGGACTTGCTGTCAGTGTTAATACTATTTTACTTCTAGATTTAGATTTTAAGCCTTGTCCAAAGCTACATTTGGACAGGATGTTTAACTGTGGTGTCCATGGTATGAATTCGTGTCCATGAATTCCACTCACCAAAACCCAACAAGCAATACTAATCAACCCCAAAATGAGGGTGATGCGTCTATCTAAACAAACACATCAGTTCTGTGTTTGAAAGCAAGTAGTGAGCAGGATTTCAGTCTAGCACCTGGGGCCAGAATAGCAAGACTATTTTTAATGTGTTGCTTAAGCTGAAAGAAACCTTCCGAGTAGGAAGAAAGGAGTCAGAAAAACAAAAAACAAAACATGCAAATATAAAGATTAAATTAAATAAAATTTTGCTCAAAGCTGTGAATACATTCCTGCATGTATTTGTGGGCAAAGAGGGAACAATTTCTAAAAGACTGCCAGATCTGATTTGAAAGATATTTGCATTTTTTAAGAAGCTTAAACTAACAGGGAATGAATAAATGGGCTGTTAAATACAGGAGGGAAAAGGAATGGCAAGAGATGATTCTCAATGTCACTTGATATTTAATTCATAAATGTCATTAGTCCTTGAACCAAGTGTCAAACCTCTACACTGGTTTTAGGAAGCACTATCTTTTGAAGTGTTTTACTTAACTGAGCAATTATTAATGTATTGAATTTCAAGGTTTTCAGCAAGAGCATATGTGTGAAATACTGGAAAGTGATGCTGAGGAGCCCTTTGCTGTACTGTTTTGCAGTTCATAGACCTACACAATGGCAAACCTTGAAGCCTTTGCTTTATTTGACTGTTTTGGATACCTGCACCCCATTTCCAGCATGTGAGTGATGATTTGTAAGGCGGAGTCCACAGGGAAAAGGGGACATGGGTATGAAACCTGTTTTACTTGTCCTCTCTGGTTTTGCTATCCCTAAGCCCCACTTGCCATGTGGAGCAGTGGCTTAGCAATGGGAGCAATTCTGAAAAAATGCTGGGAGAAGAAGCATGGCCTCAGGTTTTGATCTTGGCTTTGACAGAACTTGAGATATGCTAGCTGGAAGCACACAAAAGCTGGGACCCACCACTGAATACTAGGAAAAATTCTTCAGCCTTGTAACAATGTTGAGGATGTTAAGTGATCCACAAAAGCAAAACATTGCTCTTGACCTATTCTCCGTGAAATAATATATCTGCACTTCCTATGTGACTGATTCAGTGGGGATGGGGAGCAGATGGGAAGAGCTGTTGACAGCTTAGGACAGGATGGACTGAAGGAACTGAGTTTCTCTAGAAACTCAGCAAAAAAAGACTGCAGAAAGCATGAGGAAAGGAAAAGATGTAAATGTAGCTTGTGAATTCTTTATGGTCAGATTGTAGTAGGCAAGCACAAGTCAAATGGGAAGGAGAGAAGATGGAAAGAGGCCAAAGAGCTTTGAAAAGAGAAGGGCTTCTGAGTGCTGAAGACAGGGAGTATTGCACATGAGCAGTTTGTAGGGGCAAGAAGTGCATCAATGGTGTAATGCTGCACCTTTGGTTTTGGTGTGGATAAACTTCACTCCCAGATCAACAGTCAGCAAAGTGACCCTCAGCTTAAACTAGTGCTCCCAAAGGCTGCCCCAAAAGCATGGTTGGTGGGCATGGTTGATTTAAAACAAGTTTGCAGGCTGGTGCACACAGGTAGAATCACAGTGGAATGGTCAATAGAGAGGAATATTGCCTGCTGTTCCTGGGGTCTATTACAGACCATGGCTGGCTGCATGAATACCAAAGTGGGCTGCCACCTGGGGAGCAGCTTGCTGCCTCTGCTTATATTAAATGCAATGGGTTTTGACAGAACAGCATGATCCTTTTTACAACCAAGCTCTGCCTCCTTTGACCAGGGTCCTTTGCTGATGGAGGGACTGGTGTGGTTTGGTGGCAGCTCCTTCTATAAGCAAGGGACCAGCAGGAGGGACTGTCATCTCTACTCTGCTTTTATTGGCCTGGCTGCAGGAACAGTAAGTTGGGGTCTTCAGAGCTCCCTACTGGTCTTGGCCTCAGCCAGTCCTCTGCATGTGGCAATAGACAGGGGCACCTGGAGTGAAGAGGAGCTGGTGAAGCTGAGAATCTCTTGGCTCTTCATAAATTCTCTCTGGAATATCTGCTCAGCTCCAAACCTGCACTTTTTTACTCCAGATTCTGATTAACTGCAAGTCAAGTCAGTGCTACTCCAAACCTTTGCTTATGTACCACCTCTGACTGCTCAGCACTTTGTTCCCTCTCCAACTGTCCTTCTATCCCTTCCTCAGGACTCTTGGCTGTAGCCCTAAACCAAGGTTTTGCTGAAAATTCTAAAGCCAGCTCAGTTGTGAGAGATAATCTTCAGAGGCACTAGTATTGGGCAAGGTGCCAATGTATCTTTCTTAAATGACACTTGTGACATTTCTGTGCAGAGGGCAAAAGCAAGGGTTAATGTTTTGAGGGCAGTGGATTAAGAATATATTGCATCTGCAATTTAGCAGATCTTCCTGTTCCTCCTCTGCTATCATTATGGTTGTTATTACAGTCATTTGTAGGGGATCTAAGCAAAGTTAATCTGGAATATAAATGCCTGAAATTGAGGAGGAAAGCAGAAGAAAACACGAAGATTTAAAAGTGGAAATGATCCCTGCTGCTCTTTGAGCTCAGACTATTTTTGGCAGGAGCAAAATGAAGGGGAGACTTTCCTTGGGAAGAAGGTAGTGCAGCTGCCAGCCCTTGTACTCAGCCAAAAGTCCCACAGGGTGTGTGGAGGAGGTCACAAAGCACGGGGCTCCTGCTGTGGCACTGCTCAATCCAGTGCAGCACCTGCAGGAGTGTAAAGGCTAGCCAAAGCCCAGGTATTGCAGCTGATACCATGTGAAGACCAGAACCCTTCTTCTGGGACTGAGCCCACCAAGGTATAGTGCATACAGGGTGCACAACGCTATAAAGTTTTTGGAGCAGGAAAGGTGTAGTCCTCTGTGTATGCACAGAGAACAGATTCAGTCCTTACCAAGTTGCCTCCAAGCATGTTTGGAGATAATAATTATTCAGAGTAAGGTAGAACTTTGACCCTGAGTTGCAAGAAAACTTCTGAAATATACAATAATGGAATTAATAATTTAAATCTGCTTAGTGTAATTGTAGAGGAATAGGAATTAGAGCAGACAACCTCTGGGTCAGTGAATCTATTGTTTCTCTTTATATATAACTACCAGACCTGCCAAGAGCCTATGTGCAAAATGATCTGATAATTGAAATTGAGCATAAGGGTTTATACTTTTATTTTTTTATGCTGTGGCTCTTGTCATCTAAGGAAGGAAAGCAAGGAAACAAGACAAAGTTTGTCAGGGTTTTTTACTACAAATCTTGTCCTTTCATGACATAGGAAAACCACGTTTATTTTTTCCTAAAGCAACAGATTCATTGATATAGTCTGGATTAAAGATGTAAAGAGTGAGTACATTACACTCAGGAGTCACACAGTGATAGATATGGGCTTGATACCAGAGACTATAGGTAAAAATCTCCTTTCCATGGCAAGTTTCCTTACTTGCTGCTCTCCTTGACAGGCAGCAGCACAGCTTTGTACTTGTACTCCCAGAAAATCTGGATCCAGAGCCAGTTTCTGACCTGTATTTTGCCCATTTCTGCCCAGGCACAGGTTCTCTATAGAAACAAAAGCCAAGGAAACATGCAGGTAAATAAGGGAAGATGTATTTTGATCTGCTTTACTGAATGACTAGAGATTTACACCAGTTTCACTGTTTTTTCTTCATTTCTTTTTGTCTCCATCACTGTTCAAGCAGTAGGGAAGTTCAGTTTCTTGAGAGCAGCTTGACTGTGTGCTCTGTCAGTTCATCATTAGTTGGAGATGCACAAAGTGGAAAACTCTAAGTTTAACATGATGGTGTTCTTGAGATGTTTCCCATCACTTCTGTATTGGATTTGGGAAACATTTCAGTATTCAATCTATTTCTTATGGGTGTCTTTGTGGGTATTTTATTTCCATGTGCATGGATTTGTTTCACAGGTGTCTGTACGAGACATCGGGGGCACTGAACTTGTGGGAGGGAAGACACAAAAGAAAACCTAATGATCTAAACAACCAAGATGTTTCCTCCATAGAATCTTATGGCTTGAAAGTTTTTGTGAGTTAGCATGTTTTCAACTGCATAGGCTGTGGCATAGGTTGATGTAGATTTTGGTAAGTCTTCATTCGTTCACTTCAGAACATTTCTTTAAAACTTTCAGCATTTTTTTCTGGTCTTCACAACTTTGCTGTGGTATCTGATGGGAATGCCAGATGGCCCAAAGAGGTAAACATCAAACAAGTAAAGTGTCCCTGCATCCAGCCCACTGATGGTCTCTGTGGTGACAGCTCGCTGGAGGTTGATTTCATAGAAATACTTGCAGAGCACTTTCTCAGACTTGTGCCGAGATTCAGGTCCAGAGCACCTGTCTGCACTCTGCAGGTCCATCCAGACATGAGCTTCTTCAATCCTTTTCTTGTACACACAATACTTGCTCTCCTCTTGTGTTCCTAGCCAGGCAATGGTGACAGAGCTGCAGGTCCTCAGTTTGCTGAAGGACTTGATTTTTAAGCTCTCTGGAAGAAGTGGGAATAAGGGCTTGTAGAAATGGGGGGACACCTGTACTTTCACAGAAGAGTTTGAGTCCTCTGTGGACCTCAGCTGCACCAAATATGTGTCCAGCAGCTTTCCCTTCAGTAAGAAATACCTCAGTCCTGAGATGTTTTCCAATGCTACTGTTTTACCATTCCTTGTTATGTGAACCTGTACTTGGCCACGACACAACTGAAAGGTGAATTGTATTTTTTTGTGTTTTGCCTGGTACTGTAGATGATAGAATTTCTGTTTTTTCCCATCCAGGACAACTTGAATCACTTTCCCATCTTTCATCTCTGTCACCTTGGGTTCAGGTTCTTCCAGGGTTCTAGCAAATGTCCCAGTGTAAGCAGCACTGGCATTTGTGAGGAGATTGACAACAAAAACATCAAAATAATACTGAGTGCTGGGACTGAGATTGGGTACTGTGTAGGTGTTCTTGGTACCCATGCATATCTGCCTGACCTCCCCACTACTTGCTTTGTTGATGATGCTCAGTTCACTGTTGGACAGTATCATCACCTGCTGTGGTTCAAGCAGGTATGGAGAGAGAGACAAAGCTAATGTAGGTGGCAGCTTCATTCCAGAGGATCTGATGCCTGTCTCTGCAGCACATAAGCTCTTATAGTTGTGCTTTTCATTAACTAGAAGACAGTACTGGATGTGTTCTCTATGTTGCAAGACAGAGGGACTGTGTTTCCAAGTCAGAGTCACTGTTGTATGCCCAATGCCAATAACATCTATGCGTGGATCTGCTGGAAGTTCTGGATAGAGGTTGGCAGATGATGTGTCAGTTGTTAAGTACACAGTGATGTGTGTGTCTCTCTCAGTGGATAAGAACTCTAGCATGTAAAGGGCAGAATGAGAAGGCATCCCCATGTAAGTCTCTACAGAATTTCCCTTATAGTTGAAAATGGTGGATACCATGCTTGGAGCTCTCTGAGATTTTGACACCTCTTGTATGTTATGATCACCTGCAGGTAAAAAGCAGATTTGTAATTTTTGCTTTTACAGACATGAAATAAAGCACATTGCATAGGTTTTGTTGTTCATATGGCAGGTAATATCCTGTTTTCTTCCTGAAAACAATAATTATAACTAAAAATGTTTTTTGCTGCTAGGAGTTTTTTAAAATAAAACCTGAGCAGCTTTTATTTCAGTAGTGCATTGTAAAATGGTTTTCAAAAAGAATATAATTAGAAAACTACACCTGGCAAAAGATTGATTTGCATTGAGGCTTTCTCTACAATTTTCTTCTTCCAGTGCTGTCTCCTTGAGTACTTTTCTTCAAGAAAACTCATACTTCCTATGAAATAAGTTTTCTTTGGTTTAGTTTTGTGCCACCGACTCTATGAAGTGGGAAAATTCATTACTTCAAAGGAATGTTATTTGAACTTCTCAGTCATGGGTACCTCCCTGAGAAGTAAGAACTTGTTAATGGTAGATTTCAGTTTGAAAAAGTAATTAAAATCATGAAGCCAAATGGAATTTCCAAGAGGGCTAAAACCAGCATAATTCCCACTGCAGTGCAGATGGTGGTGTTAGGAAAAATAATTTTTAAATCTCAAACCCCAAAACAGGTGAATTTTTCTGCACATCACAAAATGACTGGTTCAAGTGGCTTAACCAAAAAAAAAAAGAGCTGAGACAGCAACAGGAAGTTTGGACCAGTACAAATTGCTTATGAAACTTATTAGTGTTTGTGGAGCTCCCAAATGTTACCCTGATCAACTCTTTTAGATGTAAACCTTCATTTATTTGAGTTGATGACAAAATCCCCTAGGCTGCCATATTTCACCCCTGGAGACAGGGATGTCCTCTTCAGCCCATGGCAGCTCACAGGAGAGAAAAGCATGAGATATTTATGCTTGTGGGGAATTTTCTGTAACACAGCTCCTTACGATTAACTTCTGTTTTCCCTGTCTCTGCTCAGACAGACCAAGGGTTTTACCTCGTGCTTCGTTTCTGAGGAAACCTGGTGAAGCTGTGTGCACAAGTATGCTCCATTCGATGGGAACATCACAGGGGGTCACTCTTATTGTGAAAGGTGCAAGGGCTCTGCCTTCCTCCACAATAAAATAGTACCTGTAAGTGTGGATTAAAATCAAAGTGTCAGAAAATTAAAGACTGCCTGTGACACCTTGTAATCAGCCTTTCTGTTATGGACCACTTCACTGTGGGTGGGAATGACTGCTCCCCTTTGAGGTGCATCATCACAAGGGGATGGTAAATGTCTGAAATCATCAGCTGTGGGATGAGGAATTTCTCAATTTAAGTCAAAACTTGTCATTGCTTGGTTTCCTCTTTGGTTTACTCTGAGGTTGATAAGATACTTACTTGATCACCTAAACTGAAGGGGGTTTTGCTTCCTGACTGCAATCTTAATATTATGCCATAAGAGCTTAGCGAAATTTGCTCTTCTGAGATTTCAATACTCATTTGCATTTAAGGAGAGCTTCTAGTTTTGCTTTTGTGAGCATTGTCACATTGTATAACATATGCCATGTTCCAGTTTCTGTGCTATGCATATCAAGGCTGAACCATCTGGCTCACTCCCTGCTCCACAGCCATTCTGAGTATATATTGAATTCTGTATGTATTGGGCTCTTACCTTTTAGGTATATCCTTCAGTAGGTGAACTGTAGTTTCCTTACCATCAGCAAGTATCAGGGAGTGATAGAAATTGAAGAGATCAGTCTTGTAGCTCTTTTGGGAACTGGTGGTGGGTGCTTTTATGGAATGGCACAAGCAAGCTGCCATGAAAAGGTGAAGAGGCAGGTAAAACCCAAACCAGGACATCTTCAGTACTGCAAAGTGAGATGACAGAAGTAAATGGAAACTGCTTTCTTAGGAGAGAAAGTTATCAGTGACCCTCTCTTCCTGTGCCTTTCCTGGTTTTTATCATAATCAGAGCAAGTCAGGGATTTAAACAGTGCCAGGCTGTTTTGCTCAATTGCTTGAAGTTCACAGAGAAATAGCTCTCAGAGGATCTCTGCAAAGATTTAAGGGCAGAAACTGCTATCAAGCCTTTCATTATAGAAAAATATAGTCAATGTAGTACAAGTGCAATATCACAAGACAGTTATATTAAGACCCTTTATGCTGCTAACAAAATGAATGTAGAATTACATTTAAATACTTTTCCTAGTTTAGTCTTTATTTAATAAGCTTCCAGGCTGTGTTATTTGTAATGGAACTGTCACTTTGAAACTCATAGTATTTCACTATATCCCAAACACTGTTTCTACTATTCTGCCAGAGATAATTTTTATTTAATCCATCTTAACTTGGTAAGTGTAGAGAAGAGGGTCAGAATAACTTATTCAGAGCAGTTGCAAGATACTGTTTGAAAAGTAGAGGATCCTATATAAGAATCCCTAAACTGATACTTAGGAAAATTTAATCTCTTCATGTATCTTGTTTGGAGGAAGGTTTATGACTGTAAGGCAGCTGGATAAATAATTCTGATAATTCTGTATTACTCATCTCTTTCTTATCTGTATCACTTCCAGCCTATGTCAGCATTTGCTGCTCACAAGAACTTTAACATCTCCATTGTATTCACTCTGCTAGGAGATTGTAAAAAATCATGTATGCCCTCTTTGCCAGGAGGCTTTATTATAAGCTTTGAACTTATGAAAGAAAATCATAAAAACAGTCCCAAAAGAATTTTCTAATGCTGACATTATTTAAACTATGCTGTACATTGCACAGAGCTACACAGATATAGGAAACTCCAACTGGGACAAGAATTTTTGACAGCACACTACTACGATTTTATTGATTTATAATTAAAACTTTTTTTTTCTGCCATATCCAGTTTCAGAAAGAGAGGAAAGTACAAATGCAGAAAGGGCACAAAAGAGAGAAGGAAGAACATAGATCTTACTGCAGGTGCCAGCTGTAGCTGAGGGATTTGGAAAGCAGAGGGAGCTCTGTGAGCAAAATCCCTTTTTCTGAGGAAAAAGTAGCTTTTTGCATCTTACAAGCAGCAAGGAGTAAAGATCCTGGTTAAATCTGATTATTGGCTAATGATAGAACATAAGACAGGCTCAATCCTTTGTTTTTTGGTTTTTTTTACTTGTTTCTGAGATCAGCATCTTCCTTATGGTGCATGCAAAGGTGCAGAAGTTCTTAGGCAGCCAGAATAGCAATAATTCAACAGACCTGCTGTCCATTACAATTGAAGTGACTTTACAAAAGGACAGGTTTCTTTATAAATCCATTTTAGTCATGCATGTTTAAACATTATTGAATACATCTGTAAACTTTTATGTACAGAATTTCTTTTCATCTGTGATTTCTAAAGTAACACACATCTTCAGTATCAATGAGATTATTATTGAAATTATCACTGTGTCATCTCAATGGCCTTATAAAGTTAGGATATTCTCTTCCTCTTTCTAATACTTTTAGAACCTGGCTGAATGCAAGATTAAACAACCATCTGAACAAGTTTAAAGAGCAGTTAAGATTACTATATAAATTCAATTTTTAGTATTTTAATATCACATCTTTCCTTATTACTGAGTAACTTCTTTGCTGGTTTGTTATTCTTGTAGTCTAACTAGAGTTTACAGATTGAACATATAACCTCAAGTATTTTGTTTTACCTTTGACAGTGGAATCTGAGTTGGTCTGTCCTGAGAGGTTTAAATAATAAAAAAAAGTTTCTGCTGCTTAAATGACAGGATCTTGCAAACCACACTGCTGCCACAACAGCTCAGCTTTTCTTGTCCAGGAAAACAAATAAACCAAGCAATCAACGAACCTATAATCAGCTTATCCCAAAGAGAACATCATCCTAAAGTCTGATTTCGCTCAATTACACAAACAATATATTCTCAGACTCTCAGAAATGTTACACAAAAAACAGTCTGCTTACCAATTGTTCCTGGTCAGATGATCTCAAGACTACTTGCTTTGCCAAATAAGCATAAAATAAAACAATGTAGACTTTTCAGATCTCTGTAGACAGATGAAAACCAAAACTGTGCAACCAGTTTAACAGGACAGAACTGATTTTTCCATATGGCTTCTGAACAGTCATAGTAACTAAAATGCCTGCAGTCTTTCAAGAAAAAAATAAAACCACAGACAAACAAAAACAAAAAAACAAAAAAAACAAAAAAAGGCAAAAAATCCCGAGAGTTTTTGTAGTTTCTTAAGTTGGGTTTTTTCAAAGGTTGTTTTAAACTTGCATGATTTTGAAACCTCCTAAGACCTGATTGTTGCCCTTTGAGTTCTGGAGTTCCTTCTGGAGGGCTGTGAAGCACGTTCAGGGTGCTGCCTCCAGCCAGCAGGACTTTATTCCTGCACAGAGTGTCAGCCAGACTGTTACAGCAGCCCAATCCCAGCGTGGCTGGCCTGAGAGCAGGTCTCTTTGACAGAAATGCACAGTGAGGAGGAGGGGGTTAGATGGAGAGAGCAAACACTATTAACCCTTGTTAGTCCATAATACAAGCCAGCCAGGGGCACACCAGTATCCTCTGGGAAACTAGTATTACAGTAGTAGCTTGATGGCCCTTCTGTGGATCATGTAATCTCCTTGCCTACAGCACTGCAGAAGTTTTGTATAATTTCAGGTTTACTGTGTTTCTGATGTGGTTTTTTTAATGGCCCAATAGGTGCTGACTAGCTTATAGAAGGGAAAGCCTAAAAGCTGTAAGGGAGGCAATGTTCTGCATTCGAACGGACTGGAATTAGCAATCCTTTGAAGACTGACAATCTACTGAATAGGGCTGAGCAGATTTCTTGGCTTGCAGAGGCTGTGTAAGAAAGAAATTCCAAAAGTGTATGGGCTAGGGGAGTATTTCTGGAGTGAAAGTATTGTGGCTGAGGGAGCAGGCAGGAAAAGGGTGCATGGGAAATGGCTCTAAGCAAGTACAGACAATCACTTCTGCAGTTGAGGCTACAAAGCAGTTGTAGCAAAGCCATGGTGCTGAAAAGGCCTGTTCCTGCTGAGCAGAGCAGGGTATGGCCAGGATTCATGTGCTGCTTGTACTACTTAGCCTCTTGGCCTGAGATATTAGGAAAGGAGCCCCAAAGTTGTCCCTGTGGGCATGTGTGCTCAGCTTCTTCAAGTCTGCTTAGAAAGGCAAGCCACAAACCTGCATGAGTTTCTAGACAGACACTATGCAGGGGGCAAAGACAGAATATAGTACAGAGGCTAAACCTTGTATTTACTTTACAGTGAAGTCTCTTGTTCAGTGTTTGAAGAATGTGACTCACAGTAACTCTTCACCACTGGATTTGAAGATGTATTCTTTAAGTCTTCCCAACACGAAGTTTTTTAACAGGGAGGTAAGGAACAAGCAGAAAAAGTCTTCATGAGATTCTGCATAGCAGACAAAAAATGTTAATTTCCTTATCAACTGATGTCATGCAAAGAAATATTTACAGTGTATTGGCTCTCACTGTGGAAGATGGCAGGAGTAATTATGTTGTTTATCAAAGTTTTCCTGATAATTTATCTACAGAAAAATTTTGCTGAGCAACTGGGCTTTTATAATAATGTGGGAGCCTCGCTGCAGGCGTGGTTTGATTAGAATATTGGTACTATTGAGCTAGGAAGGAAAATTGCAAGTTGTTTGCTAGCAAAGTAGCAAAAGTAGGGTAAATAGCCAATAGAGTCTTTCAGAAAAATTGCCATTCTGGTGTGAATTCCAAACCAGGTAACATCTGGGTAACAGGCATGGGAACTCTTGAGAAGACAAGAACCTAGCCAGAAGCAAACCATTCCCATAAAGAGAGATGTATGAGAAAAAGGTGCTGTGAAGTCCAGTAAGTTCTAAGAACAGGCCTGCAACAGGGAAAATGTAGTTCAGACCAAGTGCATAAAAAATATGCACTGAAAACAGGCCGTGAGAGAAAAGGTATTGGCCATAATATAAATGTAGGGACTACAGTGTGTTTTTTCTGAGATTTGGAGGGACTAATGAGTGGAAGTAAGCAGGGAGAATTAAAGGATGTAACCAGTGCTGTGAAGTAGGAAGATCTTTGGGCAGGGCTCAGGAGCAGACATCACATATCTGGTAAAATCCTTAGTCAATATGGACACGGTGGAATGTATGTTATGGAAGGGATGGACTCACTGTCTTATCCTTCTGAACCTCCCCACTGCTGTCAAGACAAGCCATTACCAAGCACACAGTACAGCTTCCAGAGAAAGCCATGGGAGTCTTTCCCATGGCCAAGATTTCAGCTGTGTTTAGCCAAATGCTTGAAGGATTACTGTCTCCCACTGAATAACATGAGCAAGGATGTCAGGTGAAAGAGGCTGATAGGATAGTTTAAATATGGAACTAGTCCAGTTTCTCTCACAAGGGCTTTTCACATACTTTGCTGAAGCAGAGTGCATGTTCATGGATTGAGAGGTTCACTGAAACAGTATCAAAGGAAAAAATAGTATTCTCAATGGAGAAAGTTAAGAACTAGATTCATGACTCGTACAGCTTGACTGAACTCAGTGGAGTTACAAGTGATAAATCAAACTCTTGATTTGACATAAAAGTGCTACAACAGACTCCTCACTAGAAAAATGTAGTCTGTAATGAATAGGTCCTGCTGGGACTCACAGCTGAATCACTGACTTTGAGAGGGGTCTTCAGGAAATCCTACTTTTCTCCCATGCCCCCTGGCCATCACCATCTTTCAAAAATGCAAGAGATGACCACAACTCTTGGTGTG
>NW_009953797.1:760887-785295 GCF_000747805.2 Chaetura pelagica
CTCTTATGGGGAGGTTCAGATTAGGTATTAGGAAAAATGTCTTCACTGAAAGAGTGGTGAGGCCTTGGAACAGGCTGCCTAGGGAGGTGTTAGAGGCACCAGCCCTGGAGGTGTTCAAAAAACAGATAGACGTGGTGCTTCAGGAGATGGTTTAGTGTTCATGGAGGTGTAGGGCTGGTGGTTGGACTTGATCTTGAAGGTCTTTTCCAACCTTCTATGATTCATTTGACACCAGAGACTTGATTTATACCCTATTTTATAGTAGCTCTGCTAAAAGATCAGTAATGCTAAAAACAAAGGTGGTCTCTTGAAATTGGATCATGTAGTCAGGCTGTCAGGAAGCTCACTTGTTTCCTGGATGTGTTTCAGATGTGTTTCCTGGAACTACAGTCCCAGTTTCCATATTCAGATTATGGATCCTGCAAGCCAGAGGAGCATTCCACAGCCCTGGCAGCACATTGTCCCACAGCACTCCCTGCCTGCAGCATTTGGTTGCTCTTTCACAGCTTCCCTTTCAAAAGGATGCTCAAAAAACTGGGCAGTGGTCCCCAGCCCAACTCTGACAGCCCTGCAATGCTTCTTCATACTTGGCAAGGAGGATGCAAAAGAATTGACCACATCTATTTTTAATGAGGCAATTCCCCTGCCCTGGCAACTTGCCTTTGAGATGGTCAGGTCACCTTTATCAGAAAAAATAAGGAAGGGTGGGGAAGCTCTAGTCCCCCCACTAATGCAATGTGTGGGGAAGAGGTATCAGGATTGTGTGGTCTTCCCATCCACTGACTGGCTGGATTAGGCCCTGGCTGGAACCCAGGCCATTTCCCAAACACAGGCAACTGACCTGCAGCCCCAGCCCTGCCCAGGGAGTTCTGTTTCATGAAACTCTAAGAGCATTAAAAATGCATGGGGAAATAGAAATCTAATCCTTCAGTTATGAGACAAGTAATATTCTCATTTTCTGTTTTTCACACATGCACACATTTCCTAGGAACAACTGAGTTGAAAGTGTTAGTCTTTGGCTCCCAGCTACCTATCTGCCTGCAAAATACTGTCTTAACTCATTAGCATTTATAAACTCTGCTCATAGCCCTGAGTGGAAGCAGCTCTGAATGTCTGACATTTTCTAATGTCTTACATATCAGATCTCTGGGGGAATTATAGCAGTCAAATACATTTTGCATTTTCCATGGCTGCAAGTTACAATTTATTCTTCTTGGCAAAAGAATCCAACTTCTGACTCATCCTTGTAGCAATGGAAAAGGGGATGCAAATTTCTGTAAAAATCCCCTCCCAAGTGGAGGGGTTGTCAGAGTCATTGATTGACAGATGCCAGAGCTAATATGTTCCTGAGAAGTTAATGTGCTTCTGGTTAGTATTATTGCTCAAAAAAATACCTTCTTTGACACACAGCTGGGCTCCAGGAAGAATCAGACTTTCCTTTGAAGATGTGAAAGATGAGCCTAAGCAGAAGTCTGGCACTTAAAATCTAGCAAGGGTACTGTAGTGGGGCAGCTGCTTCTATTTCTTCCAGGTTTTGTCAAATCCTCACAGTGCACAAAACTCAAAGGACTGTCTGATAAGAAAAGCTTTAGTCTGTTCCTACTTAGAGGCATTAATAAGCAGGAGAGACAGGGAATTACTTACAAGCAAAAAGGAGCCTTGGAATTTTCCTGCAGCATGTCCCCAGGTGAGAGTATAGGAATAGGCTGTTGTGGAAGCTCATGGGTTGTCCTAGTAGTACATGTTGATTTTGTTAGATAAAAAGCCAGTGCCCTTCTACATTTTTGGATCCATAGCCCCTGTTGTGGTTGGGCTATATTGAGAAGTTTCTTGAGGAGTTATATACTGATAATTTGCTCTACTTATCAATAGATCTCACTGGCACATGAGTGTTTTGCTTAGCAGTCCCACTCCAGGATAAAATGCTGGCACCTTTATGCTCAAAAGTTGTGGTTTTTTTTGATGCTGTTGAAACTAATGATAGCTTTAAGGGTCTTTTAGTAAATAAAAATCTAAAGATTATAGACATGTAATTACCCCTCATTATTTTTCTATTTCATATTTTAATAGTTAGTCTGAGGGGTCTGAGAAATAATAGGTGTGATATAGGAGAGATTTTCTGTGCAAAGCTCTGAACTCACAGGATGTGAGCTATTGCTTGTGAGGCTACTGTATCCAGCTAAATGAGAATTTTTTACTCTTACGACAGAATTTTTCCTCCAGAAGTGTAAATTCAGTGCAACAGAAAAATCTAGAAGTCCTCAGCCAGGAGTCATTATTACACTAATGGCTTCTTTATGAACTAAAGAGGAAAAACATCTTGATGGTCCCAAGCTACTATTTTAATTTCCTTTTTTTTCCCCCATAACCTTAGGCTTTCAGGATTTTAGGTTGTCTTTTAAATAATGCCTTAGAAAATACCTACAAAGTTCCCTTGAAGCCATCAAGGCAGCATAACAGTTCAGACAGGTATGGAATAATAAGGTGAGGTTTTCAGCTTAGCTACAAGCTACTGAATATCTCAGTTGAGAAAGTCACAGGAAGGAAAGAAGTCTCATTGTCCATAATCACTGCACCATTTTAATAGGGTAATCCTATATTTTGTTTTTAGCTGCAGTGTGGCTTGTTTCATATGCCAAAGGATTAAATTTGTATAAATAGAACTAATTCACTCTGGTGACAAGGAACATCCCAGTGTTTCCTATGGCAGAGGTTCTCAAGTGCCAGTTTAATTCCTTGCAGTAATGAGTTAGAGAGGGGCAGGGAATGCTGAGCAGCCAGACCCTTGCTCTGAAATCAAGCACAGGTCTGATGAATTTCTTGCATCTGGAGGGAGGCTTTCTGATCCTGTGCTACTCTGGGCTTTTTAAAAACACTTTCTCTCTAAGAGGTCTTTCATCTTGTAGGTGCTTTAATTTATTGCATTTCACTTCTGTATTAAGCTCCTGGGAGCCCTTCTTCCTTCTCGCACCCAGGGAAATTTGCAAGCAACCACAACTTCCACCTACAGCACTGTACAATTTTTCAGAAGAATGTGACTGTCTGTCCTTGCTCATGTCCCCGTGCTGTGGCAGTTTACTCCCAGGAGCTTGAAAATATAAGCAGCCTTTTACATCTTGGAAAGCAGTCTGCATTAATTTTCCTGTCTGGACCTCCTTTATGGTGGCCAGGAGAGGAGGAGTTAACAACTGTCCTCTTTTCTGCCTTTGTTGGCTGGAGTCACTGGCATCCCATCTGGTCCAGGCTGTCCATAGCTCTTCCCAGCCTTCTCTGGGGAAGGCACTACAATACCCAGGAATTTTAACAATCCTAAACAGATTGGGGGCCACATATGGAGGAAAATGATTAGATTGTAAGAAATCCAATCACATTTGCTGCCCTGGCCTTATATTTTTAAGCATTTGGGATCAGGCTTTCTGCTCAATTACAAATATTTTACATGCAACAGAGATAAAGAAGGTGTATTCATCTCTTTGTCTTGTTCCCAGTGGAATAGTAACATTTTTAATGCTTGATTCTAGGAATTTAATGAATAAGTTTACCATTGCATGTAATAAAATCTGCCACTTTTGTCATAAATTGTTACAGTGACTTGCTGTTCATGATAATCAGTTAGGCTGTAGAGAAGAAGGAATATGAAACATACTCATATATATGTATACAGAAAAGTAATCTGTGCTTTGTTTATTGTGCCTTGTTAATGTGTTTTTTTTCTGTTCAATTGAAAAGAGTTGGATATTTCATGACAGAGGTTAACAAGAGTTAGTGTGAAACAGTTTTATTAGTCAACATTTTTTTATTAAGCAAATTGCTCCAAATGTTGAGCATAAGTGTAACAATTAACAGAAAATTGTGGAGCTTATCCTACAGCAATCTCACCCTGCATTTCTTGATATAACAGCCCTTTGTGATACAGAACATCCTCTTCTGTGATGCCCTAGTAGCCATAAAATTCTGTCTCCTCTTCCAGTGCCCTTGGCCAAGCACAAACCAGCAAGCAGCAATAGTTTTGATAGAATCCTCATGTAGGGATGTCTTTGGTTTTGAATAGGCTTCATGGGCATTTATGTGGGTGTTAAGCAAAGTCCCCAGAGATGGTAGAAGACAATGGAAGTAGGTGGAGGCATGTCTTCAACTGCATGGAAAGCCACTTTTACACCCACATGGCAACCTCTGGACCAGTCTGGTGCCTGTTCTCTGCACTCCTCTGTTGTGGTCCTTCATGACTCCAACTTCTGGAGCTTTGTGCCTGCATCAGGCCATTCGTCAGCCCACTTGTCTCCTACTGCCCTGATTGTCTTCTACTCTTCTCTGATCTTTATGTGCAATTGGTAAGCTCACACTCCAATGGGCAGGAATACAGGTCCTTGCAAAGTTGCTGAGGGCCTTGCAAAATGACCAACCCAGCTTTTTGTCCAGAGGCAAGCAAAAAGTTCATGAAATAGCAAAAGACTCCCTTAGGGAATCCTCTCAGCAGAAATACAGAGCCAACTGATCTTGTTCTGCTCGTTTTCCTTCCCACAGACCAGAAGTTTTGCCTGTGGTGAATTTTCCACTTAGAAAGTTTGATTATAAAAATTTTCTCACTAACTCTTCTCCTGATGTCTTGGATAAGATGTTAATTCCTCAAGCACCCCCTGAAGGAAGCAGTCTGCCAGGCTGCTGAAAGCAGAGATTGCTGCACTAGGACAGCCTAATAACCAGAGTGCTTTGTCTTGTCTGGCACTCATCTGCAGCAGGCATCTTAGGAGGGGGAAAAACTTTGCTGTAGCATAGTAATACACCTAAGACCAGTGATTAACAGCAGTGGCTAGAGCCAGCTAATGCTTCATGGTCTCTAGGAAAAATCACACTGTTGATTTTTAAAAAAAAAAGTTACTGCTTAAAATTTACAAGCTATTTTATAGACTCATTAATTTTTCACAGGGGAAGAATAAATGAGTGGCTTGAGAAGAGCCCTAAATATGGGCTATTTACACTTAATTTGTAAATTATTAAATTGAAAGATAATACTTTATGGTCCTTGTATCATTTCATAATGAAATGTAATTAATCTCTCTCCTTCTACACCAAATCTGGCATAAATCTTAGGAGGTGGAAAACCTTTGCTGTAGCATAGTAATACACCTAAGACCAGTGATTAACAGCAGTGGCTAGAGCCAGCTAATGCTTCATGGTCTCTAGGAAAAATCACACTGTTGATTTTTAAAAAAAAAAGTTACTGCTTAAAATTTACAAGCTATTTTATAGACTCATTAATTTTTCACAGGGGAAGAATAAATGAGTGGCTTGAGAAGAGCCCTAAATATGGGCTATTTACACTTAATTTGTAAATTATTAAATTGAAAGATAATACTTTATGGTCCTTGTATCATTTCATAATGAAATGTAATTAATCTCTCTCCTTCTACACCAAATCTGGCATAAAATTAGCATATGCTTCCAGGCAGTTTCTAGCAGCAGTGACTGAGCACTGCTCTGTCCCTCGGTGAAAGAAGGGTTTCCTTGGCAGTGCTCTTAGCTTATTTTCCTTGTGCTCCCCCTTTCCTGTGGCAGATATTTGTTCTTCACGTTCTGCAGATGACAGGTTATCTGTTAGGGTCCCAGAATTGCCAGAGCAGAAACTGAGACTGTATTGACTCTAGAACCGTGTGGTTTCATCACCAAGGAAAGCCTCCATCAAATCACCCCATGAGGCTTCTGCAGCACAATGAGGTACTAGGGAAAACTAAGACAGCTCCAATGGCACATTCATTCTGGAGAATTACCCAGGATATGTGGTGTAGGAATAAGAGATACTGCCTGTTCTGTGATCCCCAGTCTCCATGGGCAAGTTTCTGAATTCCTGGACAGGCCTTTGAAGAGAAAAGGCAGTGATGGCACTGAAAAGGCAGGACCACAGAGGATTTGGGGAAATTCTGCCCTTTACAAGATGCTTACTGGGACTGGGTTTGCACTGAATCAGAGGCAAATTTATACAAAGAAAGTGCAGCCACAAGCTCACATGGGAGTAATTTGGATTCCTGTCCTTGCTGACACCAGTCTTGGTCTGTGTTAGAATAGTTTCTCACATAAGACTATCTCAGGTGCTGTCCAGTTTCTCAGATTTTTCCCTGACACTGGTCTCATTTATCTTACCATGAGTCCTGTGGCCATTGCTTACTGAGTGTTCTCTGTAGATTTCAGCATGAAATGAAATTTCACCACCACATTAATGCTCCTGATCTGTGCACAGCTTTCTAGGAAGCTGCTCAGACTAGGACTGCTTGAGCACACAGTGGTCTGAGGAGCCTGCCCTTTAAGTGGGTGGCCCACGCTGCCAGCCCTGCCTGCTGGCAGACCCTTGTCCTTTTGCTCCCATGTCCAGTTTTCCTTTTGGGTTCTGGTAATGTAATGCCAAACTATCTCAGACTGGTTTCCTCCCAGGTCTGAAGAGCAGGTTGTAAAAGACTAGATGATCATCAGAAACCCCTGAGGTTTCCTTCTCTGTGATCTCCTGTGAATTTATTTTAATGCCTTGTTCTTTTTCTCTATTGAAATGTTTTTGGCTTGGGTCAGACTTGATTCTGATTTTTGTCTGTCTAATATTAAGACAGATACTAAGAGTAAGTTACCTAGTGTTATGACATTGCCAGAACCTTGGCATCTGTAAGTCCAACTGGATTGTATGACAATGTTTTTTCACACATTCACTACAGCCTACCCTGTACAATAGGAAGCAAAGCCATTAGGTTTTGACATTTTCCATCCTAAGCCCTTCATGTGTAGGGCTGTTCCTGTTTGGATGCTGCCTGTCTTGGGCTGCTGAGGGCTCATTTGTCTGGCTGTTTTACACACAACTCATGGAGAGGGCAGCTGGGAGCCATGTCTGGCCCTTTCACATAGGAAGAAGTGCATTGCATTGCTCTGAAGACCTGAGATTGGGACTGGACCAAGAGTGGGATGATCCTGTTGTGGAAGGGGCCACCCTAGAAGGAAGCTGCAGTGTAAATTGGCTGCAGGAGAAAGGCATTGTTTCAAAGAATGGTGAGCCATGGGGTAAATAGCAGGCATCTGTTGAACTTGTGGAAGCAAAAAGGAGCAGAGCTTCAGGAGATGCTTAATTCTCCCAGCTGATGCCATGTTTGAAGGACTCATAAGGCAGGGTCAGGAAAAGTTTCTTCCCAAGATTGACACCCTGCTTCTCTTGGATTTCAAGTAGGCACAGAGCAATAAGGATGCTGCTCCAGATGGCAGGGGCAGCAGAGAAGTGGTATCTATTCCCTGTGACACAGAGAGGAACAGTGAGGTAGATAGAGGAACTGCCATCTGAGGAGCAGAGGGAATGAGGTGGTGAATAGCGAGCCAGAAGGTCAAGCAGAGGAGCGAGCATGAACAGCCACACCATTTTAGCTCCAGGTTATTGCCTCTAAAGGCTGGATGCTGGTGGGTGAGAGAGCTGCTCCTCTATTTCCATGTTTACAATGCAGATTTATCAGATGTTCTTGGCTGTAGCAATGTGTGATCTGTTTGGTTAGTTCCAACAACCTGGCACTACATAGGCCAAAAAATAAAATAATGTACCCCCTCACCTGGCTCTGGAAGTGTTTTTGTCCAACATATGGTATTCTATATTTATATTTCTGTGTTATGTTAGTAAATCCCCTTTTCACAAGAATAGGGGAAAAATCAGAAGTGGAACTTTTAATGAAGAACAAGGAAGTGCTGGGAAATTATAAATGTCTACTCTAGGAGAATACCTTTCCAAGCAAAACCATTCCTAGTACTATTGTCAGAGAAACTACAGTTAATTTCTAAAGGAATGAATCTCTTATTAATCACCTGTGATGGGCATCTTTATCCTAGCAACTGAGCGATGGCACTGCTGCCAGCAGGGGAATTCTCTTAATTTATTAAAAAATTTTTTTCACTGCATTGTATACCTGACTTATTTATTTGATGGTGGGGAAAAAAATCTGATTAAGCATCTTGGCTGAGAGAAAGATGCTAAAGGAGAGTTGGGGGAGAAAGCTTGAGGAAAGAAAGATTTTCCTCAAAGGATCTTATCAGAAATACAAAGCAAGTTAGCATAAAAATGCATTCAATGGAATAATGTCTCTGCCATCATATTTCAACTACATGACTGCAAGGAACTGAAATTTACTTTCACAATCCAACATGCCAGTCTGATCCAGCCATAGAAGGAAGCTTAATTAGGGAAGGCACATTGCACTCATCTGAAGACAAGAAATCTAACAAGCAGCTAAGGAAAGTCAGGGGCCTAAATGGTCAAGACAAATGAGACATTGTTTGGGCCAAGTTGGCTTTGTTCCTGGGTTTCAGAAGCCCACATGTGAGCTATCTGAACTTCAGAGCAGATGATTAAGTTAGCTCCATTGTTCTCTTATGGACAAACCAACAAAATATTTTCAAAGTTTTGTTGTGTTTTTTTTTAAATATAAACATCACATCTTTACAGAGCAAACTCTTCTTTCCTTTCTTCACAACAGTAAAAGTGCTTGAGGGCCTCAATCTGCAAGTGCTACTCATGAATTACTAACAAGACTTCTGCCAGTGAAGTTATGCAAAGGGGTGAGCAGTTACAAAGCTGAGCTGTTGCCCCAGAGAACCCATTCTGGCTTAGAAAGGTGCTAGGAACGTGCTTGTAATTCCACCACTAAAAAAGCCAATTGAAAAAATGGTTAATGCCACAAACACCACAGTTTAACCAGGGGTAGGACCCTCATCTTTGAGATAGAAAGTCCCCACAATTTCATCATCTCTATATAGCTGCTTAAGTAACAAAAGAGGCTGATGAGTCTGGCAGTCTGACCACATATTTTCCACTTTAAAAATGAACTGTGTTTGACCATTTCTCTAAAGCTGCTTTAAGAGTGTCTGCCTATTAAGTTTCTATATAAGAGATTTCCCTGAGATTTTCCACTTCTCAACAAACCCTTTTCCATGTTGGCAGCTCCTGCAGGAGGATCTAAGGCTGCAGCTACCTTCATTGTTTGGAAAGCCTGTGGGACCTAGGTCCACACTGTGTACCAGAGTGCAGTGGGGAGATGCCAGACCCCTATGCTGGGTGAGCACCAGCCAACTGCCAACAGCATTGTGCTGCTCTGGTTGGCCCCACACCAGAGGAACAGGCTGAATGTTTTCACAGAGGCTCAGCTGGACCCTGGTGAGAGGCTCTGCCCTTGGCCAGGACTGACTAAAAGCTATGCAGAGAAAGCCCAGGTGCAGATTATATTAATGCTCAGAGAAAGAGATTGCTATGATACTTAGGTGAAAAATCTGTTCTCTTTGAGCTCCTCCACTGGAAAACATACTACAAAGGGGGTTTTGGTGGCAAAGAGTGGCTCAGTGGTCTTACCTTACCTCTCTGAACACCCCTGCTAGCTAGTGGCCTGTATTCTGCTGACATGCCCACACTCCCAGCTAAACAGGAAAAAGAGTGGAAGATGGTAGGAAACAGTGTCAGAAGCTGCTCTTTCCTTGTAGGAGACCTTGTAGGTTTGCAAGACATGATAAGATCTCAAAATAGAGAATAAAACTCTTCTTCCTCTTGAGGGTACTCTGTAAAGTCACCAACTCTGGCTGAGCTGCTGCAGATCCAGATCTCAGTTGATGTCTGGGCCTTTTGAAGGGCCCTCATTGTATTGCACAAGAAACCATATATATATTTCAGCATTTAAATATGTAGATGCAAATGCTTCAAACTGTGCATGCTTTTAAGGTCCTTTTATAGAGGTCCTCTGCCCAATTAAAATCTGGTTTGGCTTTCATTGCTGACCATGTTTTATTTAAAAAAAAACCAAAAACAACCAAAACCAAACAAACCAAAACTAAACCTACTTTCTCCTAGATGTCAACCCTACACTTTTCCTTCCATGGACAACTGGATATGAAAAATGGCATGGCATAATATTACCTGGCCAAAAAAGAAGAACACAAGTTGGTACTTTGTTGGTTACATTCCCTTTGAGCCCTATCTCTTCCACCTTTCTGTTCTCTCCACAAGTTCCCACCCCAATTCATTTCATTTCACACCTATCACTGGGAGATTTTGTACTGATATGAGTGTGTTTTGGGCAAGCCTTGCACCTGGCACATAGGAACGCACAGCCTTGATCAGTCCTGACCATGATTCCCTGCAATGCAATTTGGGAAGATGACACTTCCCTATGAAGAATGTTTAATACAATACTGGGGTTTCCAGTTTTCTCCCTATTTCTGATTTTGTCTCCACTATAAATACAGTCTGTCATCCTGAGCAAGTGTGTATCTTTGGTCTGCCCTTTTTGTTCAGTGTGAAATACAACATTTTTGTCTTCTTAAACCCAGCATCAGGAAGATTAAAAGGAAGTTTGAGAAACATTTGCAAAAACTAGCAAAAACCTAAACTGTTCTTGGTGCCAGAAATGAAAACTGAATAACCATCTGGAAATAACAGTGATAGTTTCACTGCAACATAAAAGCATAACTTAGAATATTTATAGAAGCTGCTTATGTCTTCCCTATATTAAAATATCAATTTCTGCACCATCTGTAGAGAAGTTAGGCTGCAGTTTGACAAGTCATGCTGCCCTGAAAGTTTTAACATCAAATGTATCTTAAAAACCCAACTACTGACTCCTTTGTGGAGACATTACCTCTGTTTCTGTCCAGCAGTAATGGGCATCAGGTACCTATGAGAAGTGGCATATCAGCTTCTTAATTGTATGGTAATGTATATGGTTTCTGCAGCACAGATTAGGCCTCTATCTTTGACCTTGAGAGTCCTGAGACAGCATGTTTTCATCCTGCTTTTGACAGGAGGTGATACAATCAGACTTGTCTTTAACACTTTAAATCAGCCCCTGATGGGACTTTAACACAGTCAGGCAATTATGAGGGCTTGACTGACAGGCCTGGCATGTAACACTCTGGCCTGAAGCAAAAAGGTTTTTTGGAGAGAAGGTCCAAGCTCCAATGGCTCTGGGTGATCTGTAGGGTGAGCCCATCTATACAAACTTCCGTGTTTTATTGAGTAGACCGTCTTTGTATTTCACATTCACTGAAAGAACTGTAAGTAAATACTATGATCAGATCAGTGCAACATATAATTCTGCACTAAGGACTTCAGAGATGAATTAATTCCTCATTCCTGTGTCTCCAACCCCAGAGGCTTTGGGAAGCATGTTTTCTCTGTGGAGGGGAAAAAAAAATCTCTTTAGACAGGAATGAGGACTTGCACACTTAGTGATGCAACTTGTTTCACAGAGATATTAATGAGAGCACAGGTTGCCTGTCTCCCTCATGAATTAGTCTTGAGAAGTATGTGAGTATTCATCTCCTCTACATTTAAGTCAATTGCTTTCTGTTTGTAGATCATATCCCTCTTGTCCTTTCCGCACTGCTAAATGGAGCAGGGTGGGGTGAGGGTTTAGCTGGGATCCAGAGTATTGTGAATGGTGCACTTTTGTGGGGTGTGATAACTGGAAAAAGTTGAGTCACTGATCTGATTTTCAGAAGAGACACATTAAGTAGGAGGCAAGACCCTTTCCTTAAGACAGATATTTACAAGTAGATGGATGCGTTCTGAAATAAATGATAATCAGTTAATCTGCTCCTATCTATGGCTTGGCTTAAGACATTTTTCAATGTTATCTGTGATGCAGTGTTACCTGAGATGGACTGGTGGACAGATTTGTACATCACAGCTTGATGTTGAGAATCCATTTAGGTCTTCATCATTTATGCTCATTATTGATTCTCTGTTATATCACACTGCTGCCATTCAAAAGTCAGATGGTGAAAAAGAAAAAAAAATAAAAATGCCCTGACTTCCACTAAAGCCCTAAATTTCTTTGCTGTGTATTTCCAAACACGTCCTCAGCTCCTATGTCTTTTTTTCTAACCTCAGATAAGCAACTTCATCACAAGTAAGATCCTGTTTTGAGTGTGCTTGAGTGCAACTTGCACCTTGCACCATTGCACTGTAAATCTTAAACTCAAGCCTCAGGTTCTGAATACTTAATGCTTCCCTTTGATTCTGAAGTGAGCAGGAGAAAAATGGTTGAGTATTTCCTGGGGTTCATAGAGCTCCTGGTGAGGAGCTGAAAGGCATTCGTTTAGCTCAGAACAGGCTGATGGGCCTCTGGGAAGTTTTGGTAATAGATGGAGATACAGACAGTCAGATGGGTACTTGTCCTCAGCAGTAATAGCTGGCAATAATGACTAAGGTTTTTTTAAACACCATTCCATTTATTCTTTTAGAATACCATGAAGAACAATGACAAAATAATCTCTCTGAAAGAATGCAGGTTAATAAAACATAAATACACAACTAGAAGCATTGATCTATAAGATGAATTACAGTATCATTAAAAAATCAATATGTATTTGAAACTGCAAAAATACCAGTAGTTTAGCATCACTATGAGGAGTTAATAGCACTTTTCAGAGCATGCAGAGTATTCAAGGAGGAGACAAAATTCCGTTGTGTGGGCATCTCACTTTCTTAATCTCATGGAATATGGTCATGGAATATGGAGCTTTACTAGTGGGATCTACTCATGTGATTGAGAGCTGTGACTGTCCTCTGTAAAATGATGTAAGCCCTAGTCTCCAGCTGAGAGATTTCTCACTGTCTCTCCCTTCCTTCCTCAATATACCTCCCATTATAATTAGGTTTGGGTACTTTGGATCAGGAGAACACACAAATGCCTCCCTAGCAGAGACAGAGGCTGTGCAGAACCTGTTGCCACACCAGGAATGGGAAGGAGTGCAAAGAGGTTACACAAAATGGATGGAAATTTTTCTTACCCTGAGAGATCTGAAAGGATCACCTTGTATAAACTTCAAATAGATTTGAAAGTGCCTTTTAAGCTGTGAGGCTATGCAGTCTCACAGCATCGAGTGACTGAAACCTAAGCAAGCACTCAGCTTACACTTTGGAGATGAAACCACTCTACAGAGCAGCTTCTTCCTGAAAGTATTGGAGAAGAATTGTCACTGTCTTGCTGCATCTGATGACATTATATTTGTTATGTCTATTTGCAGTGGCTGCTCTGTGGATTAGCACAGGATATCTATCTGCAGAGCTGTCAATCAATAACTTCCATCAATATTCACTTAATTTTTAGAGTAGAGGACAATCATGCTGCACCAGGAGATAAGGACAAGTGAGTGTGTTAGCTTGGCACGTTTTGCTACTATGTCTCTATCTGTGCTGTTCTGAGACACTCCAATGGCTAAAGCCAGTGCCATCTATTTTGTAGAAAACACAAAAAGTGTCTGAATAGCTCACTTGTCATTTGGTTGGATATCAAACTGCCACCTTCTGCAGAGATATTAGTCCTTACTATCCCCAATTACAAGCCTTATTGGTCCTGACCATCCTCAGCTGGGACTCCACCTGCACCCCCTGTCCATGGGCCCAGGAGCTCTATTTAAGCTCAGCTCTGAGTCTTCAGCTCTGGCCAAAGTTATGTTGCAGAAGTGCTGGTCCGTGCCTGTGCCTGACTGTGGGCCCTGATGCTTCAAACCTGTAAGCTGGCTTAATCAAGGACCTTCCTCATCACTGTGAAGTTGTCTGATCTAGACTGCTGTCTCCAGCTTGCCTTCCTCAGGTACTGTGGGATGGGGCCCTCTTCCAGCTCTGGTGTGGAAACACTGTCTGCCTCCCAGTGTGTAGAAGTAGTAGCTAGAGATGCCCATTTTGAATCTGCTTTTATAGCTAATTCCTGAAAGCCTTTCTGTTGGGCAGCATCCTTACCTGTGCCCTGTGAGCCAGCCCGGCAGGTGTGTGAATGCTGTCTGTTTCTTCTAGCACCTACAACTCGGTGCACATACAGTGAGCCGCACAGTGAGAACTAATCTGGAGCCTGCTGCTTGGCTTTTCTGTGTTAGTGTTTCTTGTCAGGGCAGCAGGGGACATAACAATAAGCAGAAGGGATGCAGACAAGGGCAATGACCTTGGCAGACTCTTTTCCCAAAAGGCCTGGGGCCAGCTTCTGCTCTCGAACAATATTTTCAGTGGGATTGCCAATGAAAATTAACAGTAAGGATAAGTCCCACACAGCAGATGCACTGTCTTGGTCAGAGCAAAATAGCAGTTAAATTTCATAATCAACTTGCCAGTTTGTCAGCTGAAAGCAATTTTGCACAAACTCAGCAAGCAGTGGTCCTGCAGGTGGTTTTTCAATTGCTTGCCAAGGGCTCACCATCTCTCTGTCTGTTTTTTTATTTGGGGGGTATCTTATCCCTAAATTGCCTTACTGTGTTGGTTGTATGCTTCTTATTTTGGGTGTGTACTTGGTAATTGGAAGTGAAGGGTCAGAGTCCTGGCTCTTAAGTGAAGTCAGATGCCCCTTCTCGTTGGTGCCTTTGGCATTTTCTTGAAGTGAGATAGTGTTCCTGCATGAAGCTATTCAGTGTCACTTCGTGGAAGGGAGGAAAATACTGCCCTGTATCAGCTGTGAGTGTAACAACACTTCTGAACAGGGGCTGGGCTCTTAAATGATCTTCTCCTCCCTTTTTCCTTTCAGATTCATTCAGACTCCTATAAATGTATAGCTGTTCTTTCTAGAAAAGCTTTCTTAAAAAATGACTGTCGTAGTCACACACAAGTACTTGCAATTCAAATGCCATGGCTTGGATATTATAATAAAAAGTGTTTATGCATTCATCTCTCATGAGAACTGACAACATGTGACCTATTTGAATCATCCCAAACAATCAAATTGTCTTAATCAGTAAAAATTGTATAATTATCCAGTGTGGTGTATAATCAAAGGAGAATTGTTTGGAAGAAGGTCCCAGGAAGCCTGTGGTGAGGACTGTTGTAGAGGAAGGGCAATACAGGGTGGATGTGCTGGGTGGAGAACATGGTCTCCCTGACACAGCCTGAGCTGCTGTGCAGTGGTGGGAGCATGCTCCCTAAAGCAGAAATGTTTTATTTGTTGTGCCAGAGTGTACATCAGACCTGGAATTCTGCTTCTTTTTAATTGCCTTATGCAATAAGTCACATATGCTGTAAATGATTAATTAGCTTCAGCTGTTATGACTTGGACTGGGTCAGTCCTGGATGGCTCAGGCTGGATCTATATACAGCTATGCCATGGTGCTTCCTCTGGGAGCTTACATTTCAAGGTGAAGCACAGGCAGGAAACACAAAGGTGCCAAAAGTGGTATGTAACTCAGGGTAGAATGAGCAAAATAATCAGGAGGTTTTAGTTAAGTATGCAAAAAAGCAGCCATGCTGCAGACTTCCAACTTGGATGAGCCTGAGGGAGGCTGGAGGGAAGGGGTGGCAGTTGCTGTGCAGTCCTGGCTGCAGCCCTTCCCCTTCAGCCCTCCTGGCTGTGCAGGAGGGAAAACGTGCTGGGGATGCTTAGAAACCAAAGTTGAAGGAGGCTCTCTGCTTTATTTATTTATTTATTTTAAAGAGTGAGTTGTCTTTTCAGCTAGGGGTGTGAAGAGAGGCTGCCTGAGCAGTTTGGTTTGTATAACCCTGTCCACACTTGGTTCAGTATCTGCTCTGCTGCCTCTGACTCTTCTGATACATCTTGTCCTGACATCCTTCCCTTTGCTGGGTGCTTGACTGCACTGGCCACCAATTTTTCTAGAACTGGGCTTTTGTAAGGGTAAAGGGGAATAAAAGGAAAGACTTCTAGCTTGCTTTCTTCAGAGCCTGGCAGCCAGCTGGCTCACTGCTACTGAAAGCAACAAAATTGTGCACTAAGTCTGCTTAGCTCTGAGCGCTAATTCCCTTTCCCCACTGACATCATTATGCTCTTTGGCTAAAATCTCTGTGGGGCCAAGAGGTACTCGAGGGCCCGGAAGGGTTCCTGCTCTCTGCCAGCCCTCCCAGGCCTTACTCAGGCAGTTATGCAGCCGGGGCTCACGCCAGGTGGTTGAGGAGCAGCACAGAGCTGATGTGTGGAACCAGAGTCTGGGCTTGCTTGGATTGCTGCAGCTCTGTGGGCAGGGATTACTGGAGGGCACTTGGAGTGGGAAGGCTGTGCTCAGGTGTGGAGATGAGGGATTTTGGGAGGGGGCAAGGAGAGATCCATTTTGCTGGGTCAGCTCTATGTTACCCCTTCCTGCAGAATGGACAGCGAATGGACAGTCTCCCCTCTGTGCCCTCCCAGGATGGCAGTGCTACCTCAGTGGGTGGAATGCCCAAAGGCTGCCTGGCAGTGCACAGAAATGAGTATTGGCATGTCCTGCCTCACTGGATTCTTGAGTCTCACTTACGTGAAGCTCCTGCTTAACTGTAGTTGGGTGATGAGGACTGAGATGTTGTATACACAGATAATGGGCAGAGGTCATGGTCATCAGTCACAGGGAAACAGCAAAAGCTTTCTTAAATCTGCTGGTTATGTCCTGTTTCTGTACTAAAAACTAAGCTTTCCTAATCTCCACTGTCCCAATTTTTTTTTCTTTTGCTATATCAGCCTGATTGCAAGCAGGGTAAAAGGGAAACAGTTTGCAACAGTTTCAGTTCCTTAGACTTTCTAGTTAGAGATTCACTGAAGAAACTCATACCTGAGCCACTGGAATTATTGCACTGTCCCTTCTCTGGCAACTTATCCAGACCGATTGATTCCTGTGGGGCCTCTTCCTGCCTGTTCAGAGGTCACTGCAGCCCAAGGGCTGTTCCACCTAACTGCTTCGAGCAGGCCTACTAGAGCAGGTCTCCAGGGTGGTGACAGCTCCAGCAGTACGTTTACGAATAGAAATGCTCAAGTATCAGTGGGAGATGGGTTTATTTCTCCACCATACACTGTAACCAATTTGCTGAACTTCTCTCTCATGTGGGCCAGGCACAGATCTGGGTGATATTGTGTCCCCAGGCCCATGTGCCAACTGGCAGTTGCACTCCTCCTGCCAGCCCTGTGCTCCTTGTTCTGTTAAGAAATGAATTGGAGAGAAACACAGTATGCTCACGGCCAGTTTGTGAGCTCAAAGGGATATGCTGTCAGGTGATGCTTCATGTATTATTTGCCTGGCACTAATGGGAACATAGCAGCCATGAAGAGATAAATATGCCCTCTCCAGGAAAAATTTTGTTCCCTAATGGAGATGCAAGGCAAGTCATCCATCCTTCTTAATGTTCAAAATAAAAATTGCCTGCTTGTTAGCTGTGATTTATTGTTTTTTCTTTGGTCCTACAAATGGAATGGACTCAGAAGGTTAAGCCCAGATGAGCTCATGCTATTCAGCTGGATGATATTAGTCGTTAATCCCTTTGCGTGGTTCCATGTTCTGTAATACCTCTCAAGCCTGATGATTGCAGCTGTATTTTAAAACCTTTTTTTTTTTTAAGATAATCTGCTGGAAATGTGAAGCTGGTAGAAATAAAAAAATATTATCATCTTTCCATAGAAGAGACACAGTGCTTGTTTCCATATTTAAACTTTTCTTTGAACTGGCTTGCAAAACAAATTTGGGATTGATTATAACCTTCCAGTGATGACTTGTAGATTCAAATCTATTATAGAGATGTAAATGGTAAAATTTCCCACAACTGCTGCAAGCAATTAAAGGTCTCCTTCACAATTTGAATAACCTGCTTATTTTCTGGCTACTAAATAACTCTTCTGTTCCATGTGGTTTTCCCTTGCTTTGTGTTGCTGGCACTTGAAATGATTGGTTTCAGGGAGCCTGTGGACTGGTATTTCTTTTAACTGTAGCACATCAACCAGGTACTTTTATAGCCTCCTGGCTATGACATAATTACATGTATGTGGAACAAATCTGCCCTGTAGACTGAAACTCAAAGAAGTGTGTGCTTGGCTGACCTAGGCATCCCAGCAGAGGTTATTTATTTGATTCCCATGCTAACAGAATGTTTTAGGGATTTGCTACTTATGTGAAATCCCTGTACCAGGTTTTTGAGCCATCTACCAAACAGCTGATCCACTCATCCAGGTTAACCTTCTTGTTTCCATCTGTATCACAGGACTTAGAGGGAGGAATGTGGATTGCAAATAACAGACTTGCTCTCTTTGAAAACTGTGGGAACACTGCAATGCCCCGAGTGTTTGCAACATGCCTCTGAGCAAAATATCAACTGAAGTAAACTTGCTTTTGAGAGAAAGCCAGAGTATTGCTAACTCTATCTTTCTAATTCTCGTGAGTCTTATTTACAGCTTCTCTGTAAAAGAGAAAAAAGTCCATATGATGGCAGAGAAACATGATCTGAGCAAATCCTATTAACTTGAAAATCAGAAAGCAGAATAAGGGGCTTGGTATAGGTATATATGTGCTTGTCTTTATAAGGTCTGAGTTTAAATGCCAAGCTCTCTAGGGCATTGTGGCTTACATAGCTGGCCTTGGTCTGGGCCATCAGGGCCAAGGAGAACTAGTAATAAGCTCTTTCTTGTACAGTATTTAGTGTACCAGCTGTTACTCTAAGCTCCTTGTGGGCATATGCTCTGTGTGAAGAAACAAATTCTGCAGACATACTACAAGGATGTGTAGGATTTTCAAGATCTGTGTTATTTGAAAGTCAATATAGTAATTCTGAGGGTCTGACTTTTGATTTAGGAATCCTTAGCCTTGCCAGTGCCAGGAATGAAGCAGAAATTCTGACAGAATTGTTGTTTGGAATTCGAGTAAGTGATGGAGGAGGAAAAAACATATTTTTAAGCCATCCGTACTTTTCTTTCCAGTTGGTATTTCTTTTAATATGTTTCCTTGATTCCTTTCCCACATATGCAGTTGCTCTCCTTTTCTGCTTCTTACCTGCTTATGTTCAAATAATACATAGTAGTAGAAAACATTGTTCCTGCTTTTTATCTGCAGAAATGTGTAGAAAAGATTAGAGTTTAAGGGACCTCAGGTCTGGGCTAGATTTTCTGTGACTAAAATACATTAACAGTACACAGGTTTGGCCAAGAATATAATACTGACTCTTCTGCTGTTAAAGAAATGATGGTTTAAAATCCATTAATCTGGCCCAACAGGGCCAAAAGGAAGGTAATGTGCTAAACGTGATACTTTGCCTTCTTGGTTGATTGGAATAGTTTTCAAGGTTTAATCTTTCAGTTTGATATGTCTGGTGGAGGCTAAAAATCTTCTGGTTCCTAGTTAAGGCTGAACTAAGACTTGAAAAATATTTTAGTTCTCTACTGTCCCTCTGAATGGCCTTGGGCAAATCTGATCTTGGTGCATCTGTTCCACAGAAACAATACACCTCTCCCAGGAATGGGAAGTCATTAGTGTTTACAGCATCTGAGTGTTTCAGAGGAAGGAGGAACATACAGGTAACTACAGAGATAGGCAAAATTCCAGAGCTGTGAATTGAAATTATATAGTGTATGATAGCTAACCACTTGTGAATTGCTTTAGGCAAGCATGGCTAATGTCTGCTTAGTTTTCACTGTAAAGCAATGGTAGTATCCGCTGTGAGACTAAATTAGGCTGTGTCAAATGTTTGCCAGCAATGTTATCCATGCTAATACTAGACAGTCTTTTTAGCAGGCTCTTTTGTGGAGCACCTGTGTCTCATTACCCTAACACGGCTTACATTGCCCCAAAGCTGCCACCAAAATCAGCTTGGTGAGATGAGAATCCCATCCATAAACTTTACGTTGCTATACAGTGCAGGAAGGATGGTTAACCTGAGTCTAGTTACACAGCCACCCAGTTAGGTGCATGACACCTCTGGGAAGTATGAAATGTCTAGGTGAAGGTTCCCTGCTGTTTTATTTTTAGTTAAACTTGGAGCTCCAGGCAGTACTGCTACCTGCTGAGCATTCAACACATCAGCTCTTTAGTTCAGGCTTCAACCACACTTAGAGAAGGATGGAAGTCTTTTCCATACATGGAAACTTCAGGAGGTACCTTCCTATCCCCTGGGCCTCAGATAATGAACCTGGAAATGAAATGCATTTCATTTAAGAGGAGTGAAAACGGCACCACATCTAGACAGATGAGAGCCTGCCCAATTTATAGCAATGATGTGTTGTTATTTAACAGGAGGGACCTTCTGCCTGCCCAATTTGTAGCAATGATGTGTTGTTATTTAACAGGAGGGGATTTTAACTTCAAGATTTATTGAGGTTTTCCTGGGGAGTCTAGATTGCACATCACATCCTGACCTGGGACAGGCATGAGAATGCTCACATAAACTTCAGATTTCTGCTTGGGCTTCATTGTTTGACACAAGTGTCCAATAGGCTTGTTGCTTTTTGTGAGCCTGCAGAACTTTTTTTATTTTTCCTGAAACAGGAAAGAAAATGCAAGAGGATAACTTTGTCTTTACCTGTTAGCACCAGGGAAAATAGTTTCAAGAGGGATGCAGGTACTTGCAGTTGCACTGCTGCCCTAGATCAGGAGCTGAGCCTGATAAATGTCCTGATCTTGGTTGGTGACTCTCTCATGGGTCAAACTAGTCATCCCATCTGTAGGGAGAGGTGAAGTCTAGGATAGATCAATTAATACCAACTGCAGGAAGACTTTCTCCTGGGCTTGGAAAGCAGCAAGGAACATTGAGCAGAGTGCAGGTTGAGAGCAATTGTGGAGTTTACCTTGATCATATTTTTGTGATGCATTAAGTGACTGTGCAAAGCAGGGCACTGCTCAAAGGTGGCTTGGGCCTGAGAGCTTGGTCGAAGGAAAGCACTTCATGTGTGCAGGGAGAGTCTGCAGGAGTAGTGAGAAGCTCCCTCCCTGCCTGCCTGCTCGATGATGTCTCCAGCTGCAGACAATACCGTCCATGGCAGGAAATTTTCATGCAAAATAGCTACTGAACAATTTCTCATCTAAAGGTTTCCCTGTAGAAAGAGGGAAGAAACAAAGATCAGGTTATGATGTGACTCACATACATTGCTCCTTGAGTAGGAAGGGGCAAATACCTAAGGCTTTTGCCATTCTTTCCAGGTGACTAAGCAGCATTTTTTTTATTATTTTTTTTTAAACAAAAGCTAATGCTAGGAAAGTGAATAGAACTGATGATACATCTGAGAGTGCTTGTGTCACTTCCTGCATTGTGAAAATCTGCTTAGGCTTTGAGAGATGCATTGCATTGTATTGATTTTTCTACTTTGGGTTGAGTGTGCTTGTTACCTTTCTCCCCTATGACAGATTAGGTCATCTCTACTGAAGGTCACTGATGGTTTTTCAGCATCTTTCTCGTTTACTGGCGGCTGTTTTGGCTTCCCTGTCTATGCTTGCTTCGGCCAGCAGAGGGTACTACATGAAAGGTTAATGCTGAAAAAAAGTCTTTGCTCTCAGGCTGAGCTCAAAGTTGAGGATAAAAGCTGCCCTTCTGATGACTGAGAAACCTATAACAGACAAAAAAACCCCCACCATTTGAAATGCTTAAATTGCCTTTCTATGCAAATTTGCTTTGGTTTCTGATTAAAAAGTCGGAATTTAAAACTTCTCAGTCATGTGAATGACTGCCATTTTTATTCAGTTAGCAATATAAGCTGCTTCACATCCTTGATGGCTTCTTTTGTAGAAACGAATAAATGCTAGTGATTGGGCATTTATTAAAAACTAAGTCTAAGAGCAGTCATTAAGTGATATTATTAAAAAATAAATATATATATTTGAAAGAATAAACCTAAAGCTAGTGTTTGAAAGCATCAATACGAAGTGTTTCTCCTCTAAGATTGACATGGAATTTTCACCCCCTAATTTCATCCTATTGCCACTTCACGTTCTCTTACGTCACAGCTACAGGGGTCCATCTCTCGTCGCCAGATGTTTTCTCCTTCACAGGGAGGGCTCTTAGACCCCCTGACTCCACCTCTTTTTAGACAGGCGATTAGCACCGGCTTGGACAAAGATCACTCTCTGCATCTGCTGGCTCACTGCTGCTGATTTCTCTAAGCCCCAGGCATGGCCTCAGCGTGTTAGTCACTGCTCCAACAGCCAGTGCTTCAGAGGTGCCAGCCTGGGCGGACATGCAGTTGCTGCTGAGCTCCCGGCTGCCTGCCCCAGGCTGCACTCCTTGCCAGCTTCACCTGGCAGGGACATCTCCCCACGCTCTCTCTGCTCTGCCGTCCCACATCTGAGGATATAGCAGTGTTGTCCTCACAGGCGAGGTGAGATGTCTCAAGTTTGTCACAGGGGTTATTCCAAGTGTCACTACTAGGCAACTTCTTTAGCTCCTCAGTCGATCTCTGGCTCAGGAGGCTGCCTGTGAGGAGGGCAGCAGCTCAGCACCCTCTGCCAGCACCTCGCTCTGCAGGGCTCTGACACGCAGCTCGGGGGCTGCTGTGACACTGGGGGCTGAACGTGAGGCTACAGGCAAGAAATCTTCCCATTTTGGCTCATTTTGTGGCATCCCTCTGGATTTTAGTCTTATTCCTGCTCCCTGCAAAACAAGATTAATACTTTATATTTCACTGCAAAGTTGTGATCTGCATTCATATTTTCAAGAAAATATGTTATTGCTGTTTTGCTAACTTCTCCAATCCAGCCTTATGTTCCCATCTGAGAAGAACTACATGTGGAAAAGTGAAATACAATTATTACCAGGAAAAAAATAGGACTTTCAGAACACATTGTTAGAAAATGGGTTAGGAAGACATAATGATGGCATTTTTCAGCTTGAATTCTAAAACAATTTCATGTTACATCTTGGAAACACTTTTTTTCATCTAGTCTTTGGATGGTATTTTGTAGGTATATTTCATATATAAATGTATATATCCTTTTGTCTTCATGTTTTGTATGTATAATGCTGATATGATCAGTAAAAGTGCTAATAAAGCATTTACCTGGAAATGCAATTTAAGACTGAAATAAAATGTGTAGAAATGCAGAATTGAGGTTCAAAGCCAAGATGAACTCCAGTGCTTCTCATGTAACTGATATGAGCTTTCTATTGTCTGTGCATCTGCAGGTATGTAAGGGGGGAACCACAAGAATTGCATGTGTTTGCTGAGCATCAGTACTCAGCACCTTGCACTCTCCAAGCTGCAACCAAATGTGGAAAATTACAATCATTAAGGAATTTGTTTTAGAGAGTGATGAGGGAATAAAAGAGATTTTATAATGGAAGCTGGAACTCAACCTGGAGAAGTAAAATCTGCATCTGCTAGGGGGTAATATAAAATGTAAAAGAATGTACTTGAGAAACCTACCCATGATCTCCACTCACTTCTCCAATTTCTGCCTGCTTTCACTTTTACTGCTGAGATGTGACTGGTGTCTGTCCTTGCTGGCTGGAGTGTCTTTCCTCCCAGCCTGGCCCTGGGGCTCTGGTTTTTCCCTAATAATTTTCCCCATGCTGCTAAAGTCTCTCAGACCCCACAGATTTCTTATCAATCACACCCTCTTCATCCTTTTGGGCCAGTCAGCTGCCTTCTACATCTCTCCCTATGCTCTTCATCCCCCAAACTTTCTTGTTTCCTGTGAGACTGTCATTGTCTAGCCCTTTGTCTGCCTTCAGCAATGTCTGCCTGAAGATCTTTAATGATCTGAGAGGCTGCTGGAAAGATGGCAGGAGTTTTGATCCCACTTTTTTTTCCTCTACATCTTGGCTGCAGGAAACATTGCCTGCAAAGCCCTATGTAACCACCGTCTTTCTGCACACACTTCAGCATCTGTCTCCTTCTGTTATCCCCTCACTGCCAATGAAAGCTTTGGCCAGCCTTGCTGACAGTCAGTGTCCACCTTAGCACAGCTTTTCTATCTCTGTTTTTGCAGTATAAATCTCTTCCTTCCTAGCAAGCCATCCTGCATCCTTATGACATGCCAATGCAAGGACTTTGTCTTGTTTAGAGCCTTTTTTGAGTCTCCCATCTTCCACTCCTCTCTGTTCTAGCACATAAGATGATATTGATCTCTCCTCTGACTGCATTCACAGTCTAGTGCCTCTGACCACTTTGCAGTGAGATGTCAAACCTTGCTTCTGACTGGCCTACAACAACTTTGACCATCCCTTTGGCTGCCTAAGTTTTCATTATCTTTCATTCCAGTACATTGGATTTCTCAAATTCCTCTGGGCTTTCTATAGCAAACATTAGTAAAGATTCTACTAAAAATGTCCATGTCGATCTCCGTCTGAATCTCTTCCAAACTGTCTGCTGTCTCAACAACAAATGAAGAGGTTTAAGAGTTGGGCAATGCTGCTGGTGTGCAGATTGCTGCCTGTCACAATGAGCAATGCTGCTTTATTGGGTTTGTACTCTTATGTCTTGTTTTGTACTAGATTTAAGCCTCTGGCAGACAGAAAGCCTTAATGTTTTCTGGCTGCATTATGCCTCCTTTTAACTGATTGCTAGAAAACACAAGAATAATGGACAAAATGAACCCCACTACTATTGATAAAATTATAATCTAAACGAGAATAGAGTAGTTTACCACATAAACATCTATAGCCATAACTGCCTTTGCTTGTTTGCAGCACAACCTCCCTGGAGGGACAGAACATCAAGGTGTGAATTGAGAAGATTATCTACACTGCCTTGCATT
>NW_009953797.1:785839-790357 GCF_000747805.2 Chaetura pelagica
CCTGCTTGGGGTAGAACAGCCCTGGATTTGAAAGGTGGGTTAACAAAGTAAACAGTGAAAATGGAGTGTTTGCTTTAGAAAACAACATCGTTATGCCATGTTCTGACTCTGCAAACAGACATGTTTAGCTGCTGGATAAACCCACTTCCAGAATTTTGGCCTTGGGTTAGTGAGGGATGTTTAGATATTCCTTAATAGTACTGCTGTATTATGCATTAAACTGTAACAGAGCTCCTTAAGGACTTCTACTCTTTTCTGGCATAACGATTGAATTTCCTTGTATTATTTGTTTCTTGTGAAGGTTTCTCCAGAGATCTCTATACAACTCAAATCTTTAAGTGCATATTGAGAGCTTCAATAATTTTTAGGCCTGTATTTAAACCCCTTTTCCCTCAGTTATTTGCACTAAGTGCTCACTGCATGCTCTACAGTATGCTGAGCAGGTCAGATGAATTCTTCCAATTCCTAGACTTTCAAAGCATTGCATAGAGTTTAAGCCACATGATTGTCTCTAAAATCATCAAGAGCTGCATGACTGCAATTCTGTGGAATGCCCTGAAAGTAACAGTAGCTATTGCTTAACAATATTTTTCTGTCTTTGGTTATTGGGAGCAGGTGAGGGTTAATCACACTATAAACTGAGCTTGCAGTAGGAGTTTATAATCATTATTTATTCAGGATTAATAAGGCTAGTGAAAACGACCCCTTTCTATACCCTGACAGAAAGGGTGTGTGCATCTGTGCATTCAGGAAGCTGCAACACGAAGCCATGCACACAGTCTGCCCTCAGTCTGAACAGCTGTGCCCTTTATCTTCACGTGCAGTGGGACACAGCTACGTACAAAATAAGGGTGCATTGTGAAGGGCTCTGAGGGCTGTGCTGTGTGCCTGGCGTGGCACTTCAGTTCAGCTCACAACACTAGAAGCTTTCATGTGGCAGCAGCACAGGGCAAGAAGGGAGCAATGGTATCTAGCCTAGTGCCACATAATCACAACCCCCTAATTGATACTGCTACTCCAAACCTTTTTTTTCCAGTTTGGACTACACTTTACAGCCAGCCTGCTGTCTGTGGAGCTGGAGCTGAAATACAAAGCAGTCCTGTCCTGCTCCCGTTAGAAGAAGGCAGAATGGTGGCAATGTTAGTTTTGCCTCAGTTGTGATTTAAAATCCTAACCTAATGAGGAAAAAAAGCAAATGGAGCCACTTATTGTGCTGAGGTTTATAAGGGTGTCTATTCCATGCACTGCAAAATGCTTTTCAGTATTTTAAAAGGCTTTGCAGTGGTAACTGGAGATCCTAACTGCAGTGCCTCAAGGGAGAATGCCTGCTCTAAGCAGGTACTAGTTCCTGCAATAATGCCTAGAGTTCGAAGAAGAGACTTCACCCATTAAAACTGCCTTGAGAATACAAATGCATTTAGCCAGCTGCTTGGGCCTCTAGTTTCTTGCATTTCCCATCTGGACAGGATTTGAACCAGTGATATAAAGGTAAAAAGCTCCCTATCCTGTTACAAATCCCCTGAAACTTCTGTTTTACCAGCTCTTCTTACTGATAAAGCAGCTTTCTCTTGAACAGCTACCTCTCTCATCCTCTCTGGATAGGGAGGTCTTACAGCTCTGGCCTTAAAATCCATGCAGTTTTACAAATAAGTTACATTTCCAGACAATCGGTAATGTTTCTAAAGATGCCTGGCTGTCTTGAACATCCCAGAAAGTATTAGCCTAGAGGGATCTTTTAGTCTGATTGGATAATTGCCCAGTCTGTAAAGACAGCTAAGAATTCCTATTCTCCCCCTCAATATTTGCAAGAATTTGGGTAGCATAATTAGCATCTTGCACTAAGTAGTTGTTGATAATAACAAAGCTGCATCTGGAAATACTTGTAATATCCTTTGCTATGATTTTTCAATTTGAAAAACACCATCAGTTTTTAGAGCTATAGATAAATCATCATTTTTGAGCTCTGAGCCTGAACAGCCCCCTTGGGATTTTTCTGTTAAAAGAAGCTCTCAGAGTTCATGCCACAACTTTTGATTGCAAGGCATTATTATATACTCTGAAATATCATTAATTCAGCAGATAGTGGAAAAAAGTGCTTGAAAACCATATCTTGATTATTTTTTCTCACATAAAATTCCTCATCTTGGAATATATCTTTTGTGTAATGAGGATAACCAGTTCTATATTGACAATGTGGTGTCAGGTAGACTGCAGACTCTGTCCTCTTAAAGTACCACTTACCACCCCTGTTCATATGTGCAACAAAATTATGTTCCAGTGCATGCTGTTAAACAGCCCTCCATTAGGAAGAAATGCCAATTAGTCCCCAAGAATCAGTTTTACATTTTGCATTTATTGTCCTCCGTACACTTGACTGGGAAACAACTCGTATAAAGTTGGGTAGCAAATACAAACTATTTGAGCCCTATTTAACCAAAAATAAAAAGCAATTTATGAGAAACATAGGAGATGACCATGTGAATTGAATTTAGATTTTTTAATGTCTAAAATATTGTATTTATAATAAATTAAGGGAAGGCAAATAATTCTAGACAGTAACTATTTATTTTGAAGCCAGAATAGTTTTATTATTACTTCTTAAAATTTTAGTTGCTTCTGAAATGTCAAGGTTCCCTTTCTGTCATACCCTAAATCTGACACTAACTGTATGTGGGTGTGGCAGCAGTTGGGGAGGAACCAGTCTTCTGTAGAGAAAGCACCTTTCTCTCACAGTGATTCTTCAACCTGTGGGTCACAGCTCCCTGCCTAGGAATCATACACTGCTGAAATATATATATCAAACACTGTTTAACCAGAGTCAGATGGTGGGTTGCTGACCTGTATTGTGATTTTTGTGATGCAGCCCTTTCCATGTGCTGCTTTTGCTGGTGGTTAGCAACAGAAACCAGCTTTTGTTTGGTGCTTGGTATAACAGGGCTCTGTGCTATCACAGTGCAAATTTTAGGGTGGGTGGGAGGTGATTATGCTTCCCTTAGAGTGAGCTACATCACTGTGAAGCTGTCACCTTGCACTGAGGAACATTGGAATTGCTTACTTCACCAAAGTTGGAGGTTACACAAACTGCAGAAACCTGCCAGACCCCTGTGCTGTGGAGTAGCGAGTGGACTAGAAGCCTCTCTGAGTGTGTACAGATTTGGGTATGTTCTTAAAACAACAGGGAAGTGCAAATATGGGAGTTTGGGCTTTTTGAAATATTCTTGTGAATGCTGAGGAAGTGTGCTGAGTGCTCAGTTACATAACTGTAATCAAAAAAAGAGTCTGGATTTTGTACATAGTGGGATAAGTAAGCAGGTCAGATTCCCTGTGTTCTGACCCCAGCAGAGACCTCAGGGACTCTCAGTCTCTCAGAGCACAAGAGGAACTTATAGCAGGTCTCCTGGTGATTAAAGGTGTCTTTATGTGGTTAGAGGCATTTCAATTAGGAAACAATTGCTTTCCCCTGAAGGAGCAGAACAGGATTTTTACAGGAGTTAAAGCCCATAGGCCTGTATTTAGCTGAGAGATAAGAGTGAGCAGCTTCTATTTATGCCATGCAGCTGCTGAAATGAGCACATTGCTGACTGGAGGCATCAGCACAGATGCATTAAGTAGCTTTTTGAATCTGAAGCTTTGCTGTTTGCTGCTCCCCTTTTATTCTTTCTCAAAACACAGACAGAAAACCCATATTTGTTCTCACAGAATAAATACCTGTTCCACCCTTTCTATAGATTAAAAAAAGCCTGCTTCTGAAAAGCTATGTAGGAAGTCAAATAATAAGCATGTAGTCTTATCCCAATTTTCCAGAGCCTGAACAAAGCAACCACAATGTGTGCAATAAAAGGTCAAGCCCTACCCTCATCGTTTAGGGTCTGGAGTAAATACTCAGACACTATCACTTTACATAGCACTCTATACCACACTATATTTCTTCCTCAGCTCCATCCAGAGCCCCTCACAGAAAAATCCCCAGCTTTGAGGGCCACCAGTGAGTGCCAGCACCAAGGGCACACCCACCAAGGTGGCCCTGCAGCTGGGACCAGCCTCCGCAGTGCCCAGCAGTGCTCAGTAGCAATGGGCTCTTTTTGTCCCTCAAGGACAGTTAACTTCCTTGCTGTCAGCCACTCCGTACATTAGGGTCAGGTTGTTGCCCTTTTATGGCTCCTTCTCATTGATCTAGCAGTAGACAGAGGATTTGGAAAAGCACAGAAACCACCCTGTGGGGAGGCATCCTGGAGCTGCAGTTAAGGCACTGGGCATCTCTGAGCCTGGGTTCAGTGAGGCAGGGTAGGAGATACAGGAGGGGGGGTGAAGGTCCGTACATTGAACTACTGCTGTTCTTTGCCCCCTTGTTGGATATAAGCAGCAGAGTAGATGCTGAGATGCCCCAAGCTGGTTCCAGTTTGTACTGGCTGTGCAGAATCTGCACTAGTTTTACAACCAAGTTTGTAAAAACAACTTTAAGGCACAAAGGTTTTATGTGGCAACCTCTTCTCCCTGCTCTTTTCCCCATGTGAAGCC
>NW_009953797.1:790534-818616 GCF_000747805.2 Chaetura pelagica
CCCTACAGTCTTTCGTACATGTACATAAAATGCTGTAGTGCTGGGTAGTGTCTCACAGGCATGTAAAAAAAGAGAAGAAAAGAGATCTAAATTGTATAAAAGACTCAGTAGAATAATTAAGTCTCGTGCTGCTGTGTTAATGTGTAAATAAAAAGTGTAGGCTGTCTCCTGTACTTTACATTTATTGTAAAATGTGAAATTATTAAGTAAAGGATATAAGTTTGTTAAATTATTTTATTTATGTATATGTACCATGTGAATTAAAATCAAAACAAATGGCTACTATGGAGCCAGAAACAATGCAAGCTGTATTAGCTTGTGAAAAAAGGTAGCCTCAATTAAAATTTTAGATATGGGCCTGGAAACATTATAAAACTCAAATTGAATAGCATGTAAAGAGTAATTTAAATCACACTAACTTTATCTAAAATTGAGGAACCATTTAAATAGCTTTTCAGGACAGAACACCCCATTCTTCTGTGAAAATAATTTCAATAATAGCAATATTTTAATGAAAGCCCTTATTGAGAACTGAATTTAATTACTTAACTGCATAAAAGGGCTTATGATGAAATTAATGCAGCAGAAAAATTGTAATGTCAATTCCAATTTAAATTGTCTATGGAAAAGAAACTTCAAAGGAACTACTCCAATGGGAATCTTTCACTGACTTGAGGAGGCATGGGTAGGGCTTGTCATTATAGCAGAACTGTAAGAAAAAAAGACAAGCAATAAAGTAGAGTGTGTAAGTGCCAACGAGTGGGTTTCCCTGGAAGTAATGTGGGAATGGGTTCCAGATGTGCCTCTTTTTGTGCAGTGGCTGCCCAGCCACCTTCACAAGTTTCCCAGCACCAGGAAGGGCTACAGGAGGCTGATGTCTGGCTCTTCCTTGGGCCCCACAGCAGCTTCTGGCACAAGAAAGAGCTGTTAGTCATCCAGGGTGGCAGGCAGATTGACTTGAAGTCTGCACACCAGCAGGTAGAGCTCTTATAAACTACAGGATTTAATAATGTCAGTGTAGTGTCAGATTAAACAGGGACCTGGCAAGCACAAAGCTATTATTAGGTCACCTTGGCCTGATCCAGGAAAAAAGCTCTTTAATATGAGGGTGGTGGATCACTGGAACAGGTTGCCTAGAGAGGTGAAGGCCCCAACCCTGGAGACATTCAAGGTCAGGCTTGATTGGGCTCTGAGCAATCTGTTCTAGCTGGAGATGTCCCTGCTTATTGTAGGGGGGTTGGACTAGATGACCTTTATAGGTCCCTCCCAACCCAAGACCTTCTATGATTGCCCAGCTCCCACACACCAGCAGTGAGTCCCATGTTACCCATAGTGTAAAGCATTTATGAAATGCAGCCCAGGTTCTGCCCCCACTGTTGTAGATGCAGTCTCTGTCTCAGGATATGCTTTGACACTTGAATATCATCTGTGTGCCAAGGCTGTACACATCCTAGCAGCCCTCTGCAGCTGAAGCCTATGACAGTGCCAGGTTATTGATGCAACTTCTCTGTTATTCAAGGTGAAAATCCTTGTCACTGAGGCACTTGCAACTGAAATAAAGAAGCGACTCACCTCCAAAAAGTTCCAAAACCTGGCACGTGCTATCAGTACAGCTATCAGCAAACAGACTAGAAAATCAACAGGAGCAGAGCACTTCAGCAGCTCTGCAGTATTCCCATGTTTGTAAGGTGGTTCATAGAAATGCGCTGTATTGGCTCCAGCTTTTGAGATCCAGATGGTTATTAGGGCTGCACTGAAGACTGCCTGTGTGCAAGGGGAAAGGGCTTGGATGCAATTGGAAGTGTTTATCTTGCATCTCCAGGTAGTGCCATGAGTAGGCTTATGAGTTGGGAAGAAGCAGAGCTGGATGAGGTAGATGCACATACCAACAGGAGTCTGTGGCATGGGTGCTTTAAAATATTTTTTTAACACACCTAAT
This sequence comes from Chaetura pelagica, assembly GCF_000747805.2. NCBI lineage: Eukaryota > Metazoa > Chordata > Aves > Apodiformes > Apodidae > Chaetura > Chaetura pelagica. Next base: position 792,474 of record NW_009953797.1, read on the forward strand.
AAAAAATTATTAGGCTGTTCATTTAGCATTTCTGGGCTAGAACTTACATGATCTGCTTCAGACTATTATACAGCTTGAGACAGTTGTAAAAGAAAATGGCTCTTCTGAGTAGAAAAACTCTTACACTGTAATTACAGCATCACCATTTAGATATGGCTATTTGGCTACAGATGCCATTGCAGTAATTCAAAAGCAGATGCACAACATACTCTGTCCAATGTGCTAACTGCTGCAACTTGTTTTTCCTTTCTCCTGGAATATTTTTCTTCCCTTTAATTTAGGCTAGATTTGGTTACTGGTTATTTACAAGCAGCTCTCACAAAGTGTCATACATCTGGGCAGAATTAGCCCTGCAATGTGTTCTCTGTACTGTGTGTAGCCAGGCTTAAACTAATAAACTATAGTATAAAGGAAATAGCTGAGCTGCAGCATTAATCTGCTTTGTAGCCTAGGTTGAAGCAGGTGTCCCTGCTCATAGCAGGGAGGTTGGAACCTGATGACCTTTAAGGTCCCTTCCAAATCTAATAATTCTATGAACACTAATGCTCTGTGCACCTCTAGTCCTCTAGAGTTGCACAGTGCCCTTGGGAAGCAATGTTTGGGTGGGAGGCTGGCTACCCTCACAGGGTAACAGCATATTGAATACATACCCAGCTTGTGGGGCTACTGAGCAGCAACTGCCCTCCTTGCTCACTCTTTAGATGTCCAGGAGGAATCTCCAGCATCCACTCTGTCCTCTCACTGAATGTGGTACCTTAGAAGTATCCCCCATGGCAAGATCAAGAAAGTAGTACATATTGTGAATTGTCTAGGATTAGGCTTCTAGTGCAAGAAGCCTGTTTCTCTGCTGGCTTGGAAGCTGCCAGACTGATAACTAATGACTAAGACAAAAAAATAAATGACCCTTGCTGTTTGGCAGTGGCATGCACATTCAGCACAGCTGGTCAGGTCCCTGGAGGATGGCTGTATCCTTGTCTTTCCACAGCCTTGTGAGTGCTCTTATGTGAGGTCAAGGAGATTTTTAGATGCCATAGGCTTTGAAGCAATTACTGTTAGTGCAGTTTGATTGTTCTTATTGCTGTCATAATTAGGATGATGGTAAGAGCTGAAAGCCTGAGAAATTAACTCGTTGATACGAGTATAGGTAGCTTCTTGAATTTTTGAGCTATTTATATACAATAGGCAAAAGTCAGAGTGAAAAAGAAAAGCTGGTTTATGAATCAGATTGGACAGGAGCTGAGGAGGATGCATTCCAGCCTGCAGCTGGGAAAGCTGTCAAAGACTGAAGGGGGAGGGGGGTGGGTGTGGAAGATAAAATGTTTTCCATCAAGGTGCTTTAACTGTTGTCCCTTGTATTAAACAGACCTTGTATATCAGTTGTATATCAGAATTTCCTGGATGTACTTCACCAGTACATTTCAGTCTTATAAGCGCATTAAAATGTATTTTAGACACCTATCTGCTGTTCTCAGGTATCAGGAAAATTCCTCTTGGATCCCTTGGGTTATGACTCCCTCATTTTGCAGTGTCATCCTGCAATGCATCATTCTCCTACATCATTGTGGACAAATCAATTCCCTGGCCTGCTCAGTTAACTCCTGTGGCTCTGATACGGAGTTCTTCCTTAGTGTGTGGGGAATTTTCTCCCCCTCATGACAGTACAAGAGGAGATTTCTGCTAAGGAAGGGACAAGTTGGATGGTGGGGCACAGGACACAGGATTGATATTTCTACTAGCATAGATGTTCTCCCATGAAACTAAAGAGTACATTGCTTCAGAATGGGTCCATTGTGAGGTTGGCTGCTGCATCACCCACATTGCTAGCATGTAACCTCACAGTCAGTTGAATAATGTGTACTTGGAGTACTCTAAAAAGTACTGTTGTTATTTTAAATGTTTTCAATACCACTGTGAGAGAGAGAAACAGGTCTTTACACTAGGATAAGACTAGGTCTTGGCCCAGTATCTTTTCGTCAGCACAGTGTAAATCTTCCACTGCTTGACATCTTGCGTGTACTTCTCTGGTTCTCAGGCCAGTAGAACACTTCTGAACTCGGGCTTTCTGCAAAGAAAGGGTCTGCTCATCAGAGGTGTTTTTACTTCGGGAACAGATGGGTTTCATACCAGTTGAGAGTTAGGCCTTGTTTACTTAGTCCGTTTTCATGTGCATAAACAAATATTACTGTAAATAATAACCCTCTGCTAACATTCATTGCTGTGGCCTAGAAATAAAGTTTTTGCTCTGTTTGTGCTCTAATATGCAGCTATTTTAAGTAGTGTCAAAACCAAGAGTCTTACTAGAATTGATATTGTGGGAAATGTCAGGAATACTCCTGAAGCCGATGGGAGGAAAAAGCTTTTGAAGCCTAAGTGTGCTCCTGGGTTTGCTCACAAAATGTTGGTTCATGCTCAAACTAGAAGTAATTGCTAACACTTGTAGCTCTATAGTGTGCTAATAGTGCATCCTTTTTTTCATCTTTCTGATCTCATTTGTTATCTAAAGCTTTGGTTTTGCACGGACTTTCAGCAAGTGTTCATAGGCCTATCCTAGAACATTTTAAGTTTGAAAATTGTAGTTCAGTGTCCATATTTTAGATAAAACATTAGAGCAGCTGCTCTTATTGCCATCCTAACACAATGAGGACATACCCTGAAAGCTATTTCCATTCTGCTTTGCCAGCTTGAAACAATCTGTCATGCAAATCCCTACCTCAAGACCATAAGCTGCCTGTTCAGTTACTGGTGCCAGAATATTTGTCAAAAGCCACTTGGAGCTTTTCCTTAAGACTGACTGACTGAATTTGATTTACTCCATGCTATATGACATTGCTGTCAAGGATCCCATTGACTGAAAAGTGTTTAGGGATTATAAAGTCCATGTCAGTAAATGAATGCAAATAATTTAATTAAGTTAGTACATGTACATGTCTATCAAGATGAAGTAGAAATACAACATAAGCATAGGTGCCTTACCATTGATAAACAAGGGTAAATAATTACTGTAACATTAAGGTAAAATAACTAATATTTTTACAAACTAAAATGTAGCAGAGAAACCACACATAGCTGCAAAGCACTTATTTTCACTCTTGTTAATGAAAAATTATTCAAGACTTTACATATTTTGCACAGTCCTAGGGAAAAAAGAAAAAAAGACCATTTAGACATTCTACAAAAATACTCAATCACTTTTTCTGTTATTATTTCTGTTGCTGTAGCTATTGATATAAAGCTGTGTTGGCTGGTGGAGCAGATACCCACCTGCAGCCCTTGGAGGACCCCATGGTGGAGCAGGGGACGCCCAAAGGAGGTTGTGACCCCCTGGGAAGTCCGCACCAGAGCAGGTTTGCTGGCAGGATTTGTGACCCCATAAAGAGAGGAGCACATGCTGGAGCATGTTTACTGGCAGGACTTGTGACCCCATAAGGGACCTATATTGGAGCAGGGGAAGGCTGTGTGTTCTCCCCTGAGGAGGGAAGAGCAGCAGAGACAATGTGTGATCCCTATGCCCCTGTGCTGCTGGGGGTGAGGAGGTAAAGAATTTTGGAAGTGAAGATGAGCCCATGAAGAAGGGAGGGGTGAGGGGAAGGTGTTTTCAGATTTGGTTTTATTTCTCATTACCCTACTCTGATTTGATGGGAAATAAATTAATTTTCCCCAGGCAGTCTGTTTTGCCCATGATACTAATTGCTCAGTGAGCTCACTGTCTTTATCTTGACCCACAAGTCTTTCTTTTATTTTCTCTCTCCTGTCCAGCTGAGGAGGACAGTGACAGAGCAGCTTTGTTGAGCACCTGGTGTCCAGCCAGGGTCAGCCCACCACAGAAGTTCAGATCTTGATTTTCTCCTAATTATGATGTAAAATAGTCAATATGAAAAACATGTTGACCCTATACAAAGGGTTTATTTTATGTAGAAGTATGAGAAGTAGAAATGCATGGATGTATGTGTAGAGTGAAATTTTCATTATATGATTGAGTATATGTCAAATTTTATTTGAAATTATGTCTTAATTATTTTGTGAACATGAATGTTCTTCCCTAAGGCTTATTTAATAGAACTGGTTTTTAATGTAAGTAAGAGTGAAGCAGATTGTCCTTTTTAAAATCTTGGAGAAGCCAAGAAAAGAACATAATATTCAAGTCTGAGGCTAAGCCTGCTTTTCAGTTAAGTAATAAGCAGACAGACATCCACCAATTCCTGGCCCAAAGTTGCATAATGGGATATAACATCATTAGATTTCACATTGGACTTTCAGTTTAGTAAGCGCATCCTGTAGATGAGCATCAGCTCCAGGGATCAGTCCATTCAGATGAAGCAAGGTCCTAGGTGCCATCTTTTGTATCTTAGCACAGCTGCTGTGGTCCTGATCTAAATTCCACAGACCCAGGTCCTGCCAGGAGTACTTTAGATAGCCTTTCCTGCTAACCCCTGAAAAGCTACTTTTAAAAACCTTTCTAGACCAATTTTTATAAGAAGGTGTAGATCTCTGATTGTGCTGCCTACTGCAGACTGCTTGTGCTCCCTCCTAAGGTTTCTGCTCTTACACCTACTACATGTAGATGGAATAAAGAAATACTTGCATTAATGGACTGTTACACCCATCTCATCCTTTCTTTCATCAATTCAAAACTTGCTGACAGGGTATGATAATTTCAGGCCAGAAGCAGGTTAGCTTGTGACTTGTAAAGTAAGCACAATTCTGTTTTAGCTAAAAGCATGTAACGATTTAATCAGTCCTCCCTCTCAGCCCCTGGTATAATTGCAGGCCAATTCAGAGCGGCCAGTCTTGAGAGATCAGACCTTTCTGCCAGCATAACTAGGTTGTGTGTCAGAGAACACCCTTGTGAGGAAAGAGAATATTCCCACAAAGGTCTTCTGGGGCTGATCATGGCAGATTTTTTCTGCCACTACTGATATGCACAACTAAGCAACTTCTGCTGCTCTGTTGTAACTCATCCAGACACCTGGGATCTGTTGTGAGTTAATGGATAAGGATTGCTATTTGCTAGACTAAATTTTCCCAATCTATAAATCCTTCTCCCAGTTCAGGTTTCTTCTCTGCTCAACTATGGCTGCCATACAGTTTAACAGGACAATACTACTACTGGGCAAAAATTTAGAAGTGTCTCTTTGAAGGATATATATGCTTCCTTTGTCACCCTCTGGGCAGGCAAATGCAGGGGTGGTGGCTTGGGTTGAAGAAGTATGGACATGGTCTCTATATTCCCAAGAACTCTGCCATTGCTAGCTGCTGATCATGTTTGAGTTCAAATTTGTGGGGGCAAGCAGAGCTCCTCTGCACAGGGAGCCTGACCTCCCGGGTGGATTCAGCCTCTTGTATTGTAGTCAGTTCATATATCACATACAATAGTTTCTAGCAATTTTGAACTGGTTTTGTTAGTTCCTGAGCTTTTTTCCACACCTTTTCTTCCTAAGTAACAGTCACTTGGGTATGAGAGCAAGAAGAAAATCATGAAGAGAAAAAAAAAATGTAAGGCAACAAAGTATACTGAATACCCACAATTATGGTGGGGAATAAAACAGCAAATGCCCCAAACTGTAGGTCTGTCTAAGCTGTTTTTAAACCTGGTGCAATGTTAGTAATCAAACTGCTATTGTCCCCTTTTTTTCTGTGAAACATTCCTGTCTATGGCAGAATGAGCTGGAATCAGTAGTTAAATCCTCTTTAAATAAGCAGCAGTTTCTAAATTGTTTTTGAGCTTAACACAATGGCATGTGGGCCCTCCATGGCTCTCCTGCCTGGAAGGCATCTTTGGTAGGATAAAATGAACTGTTGCACTGGAGTTCCAGCACATCAACAGATCTGCAAGGGCTCCAAATATCACTTTGTATTAGCTGCCAAGATCACATCTGTTACCTGTTGGGGTGATACTCCAGTGCCTCTTATCCAAATTGGGTGTCAAAGTCAGCAGAATTCAATCTATAATGTATGAACTCCTAGTGGAGCTTAAAATTTGATGTTTAGATGGAATGCATCTGTTCAGTGCCCTTTACCTGTGTCCTTCACAAAAGACCATCAACTCTCAGCTGAAGAAGGGTGTCCCTTCTTTTATATTTAGTGTTTGGCTCTGCAGGCTGCTGAAGGTTCTCATGGGAATGACCTTATAAATTCTTTGGTAATAAAATTCTGCAGAAAATCACAGTGCAACCCAGCTAAGTGCTCAATTTACTTTGCAATATGTGGAGCAGCAGTTCTGGTTCCCAGCTTGTGTGCCATGGTGAATTCTTCTGATTCTGAGCACTAAAATGGCTGAGTATATGCACAGCAAGGCAGATGGGATTGATTCATTAGAGTTCAGTAGGTTATCATTACTGTAGGAATAGGTAATGACATCTATTCTAATTAGAAAAAATACTTGGTGGTTAGGGTGAATTAAAGGCTAGAGCTGATTTGACCCCAATCAGTACAAATGAGGATACAGTGCTTCATCATACAGACAGGGCCAATAGCAACCAGGGTTCAAAAGCCATCTGTTCCTTCCAGCCTTTAAAAAAATTGTGCTCAAGGGTGTTTTGAGGACTGCTGTGCCTCAAACTTTGGTCTTTTCATGCAAATGGAGTGAACTGGGTTTCTGGAGGGCAATCACTTTAATTCTTTTTTAAGTCATTTTAATGTTTGGGAGGATTTTAACATGCTGACAGAAGTGCTGCTAAGAGGTTGGCTGCCTACTGCCTGTGTCTGGCTTGAGAGTCAGATTATACTGGTCAGCCTTACTTTGGAGGTGTCTATGGGTTTGTAAATCATAGTACAAAATGTTTAGAAGCAATCAGGTTACTGGCTGTTTTTACAGTTTCTAAGATACTTACATTGCTCAAATGAAAATAAAATTGAGTTATTTCACCGAATGAAATAATAATTAAGATATAAAAGCATATTTCCCAGCACTACATAGAATTCTGGGTGCTATCTAGGAGTTGCTACCTGTAAGCTACGTAATTTTATAATAAAAACTCTCAAATATAATGGTATCTGAGTAGGACACAGCATTTTGGCTATCTGCAAACATGGGGCAGGAAACTCAGAATTGTCATAAATGTTAGCTGGAGACTTGAGCTAAACATTATTTTATATTCACTTGCAAGAAGTAGAACAATTCATTCAGATGAATGCACCAGTTTTCATTTCTCAAACTGATGGTCTGGGTGGTCTTAGAATCAAACTTTTGAGCAGGTACCAACACATGAGCTTCCCCTTTGATCTCATCTTTCTGGTAATTTTTATTTAAGCCATTTAAAAGGAGATACTCAGGCTTTCTGGCATAATTTTAAGGCAGTGGAAAAGCGAACTGAGGCTTTTCACATTGACTACAGGGAGAATCAGGAAGGGGGAAGTCTTGTCTAAAAGTGCTGGATAAATAAGAGAAAGGGTTCACAACAGACCTGTAAAAAGAGGCTATTAAAAGTTTTACTCATCTCTGCATTTAGCCCCTTCATGGCTTTCATGCAATAGTGTACTATTGGCACCCTGGTTCCAGTGGTGTTTTAGCCAAGAATAAAAGAGCCTGGTGATTTTTGTGTCCAGCTATGACAGGATAGAAAATCAGGTATGTGATGATGACCAGCTACCACATATTCACAGCTTGAGCCCTGTAGGGTGCTGGAAAAATGAAAGCTGGTATAAAAATGTACCACAGTCTTGCAGTAGCTTTTGAAAGTTGAGCTTACAGTGTTCAGCTTTCTTTTATTTAAATGTCCAATTAGCGGTCAGGGTCTTAGGGATAATCGTAGCCTGTGTTTTAAAGATTTCACTTAGGGATGAAGTCCTTCATTTCTAATGGAAGATATTTCAGGAAGAACATAAATTCAAAAGCCTCACTTTGATTTACTGTAAAGTATTTGATAAAGAAACTTTCACAGAAACTGAAATAGGATTTTTATGCAATTTATATTCTTGTTTGGAATAACCGCTAAAAAAAACCCAAAAAAACAACAACAAACCTGCATCTGCTTAGCTCAAAAACTGTTAATTCAATTAATGAAAACATAATTTGTCCTAGTAGATATAGCAGTTTAATTACTAACTGTTCAGAAACACACACACACACACCCACACGCAAGAACTATTTCAGTTCTTGTCATTTGTTCAGAGTCTTGGCATTCCAAGTAGCAGAAGATAAATTCTCTGTGACAGACTGCAGGAACTTGCCTCACAGCAGCAATTCTTCTGCGTAAACATTCCTTTCCCCATGTGGCTGGACCCACAGAGGGAGTGAGACACACCTCAGGGAAATGTGTTAGTGCACAAGGTTTACCAGAGCATGGAATGTTGCACTGGAAAAGAGCCCTAGCAGTGTATTCTGTTTGCATTGTAATTGTGCAGTGAGGGCTTATTCAAAATACAAGCACTGGATTCCAAATAAGATTAAAATATCTAGGTGTATCTCTCCTGAAAACTCATTTTAAAAAAGGTATCTATTATCCATATTCCACTTCTGTTGCAGGGGAAAAAAATTAATCAGATAAGGAAGTCTTCATCATGAAGTTTAAATGTGCAAGAGAATTTCTCAGTTAATGTAGCATGTGACTTGACAGAATATTAAATAGAATATATAGAACTAATACAATGTTACTAATTAGACTTTACATGTTAATAAAATAAAATCACACTTAAATATGTTAAAGACAGATTTATTTTTGCTTTTTTACAGTTCTAGAAACCTAAGAAATGCAAATAAGTAACAATACAACTAATATTCCAACAAAGAAATGATGAGGTCCAAAATGCTCATTGAACAATACTTTTTATTCTGTGGAGGAGAAACCTCTCACTGATGCAACACTTGTGTGGCTTTGGTTCCAAAATAGGAAAATACCCTTGGAATAAGCTTTTCATAGTAAAGCAACGTTCTTAAGCTGATAAATATTGGCAAATAATTTTTTTAATTTTTTGAGAATAATATATAACAAGGCATATTGTGTCCAGCTTCAAAGTACATTGTAAACACATTTTGGAAGGACAGAATTTTCTTGGGTTTTGTTTTGGTTTTTTAAATCTACACCGTGCAACAATTTACCCCTAAAAGGATTAGCTAAGTGGAGTTTAGTTCTTTAAATTTATGGATTGCTGATGCCTACCTCTTCCTGGTAGAGCGAGGTCTCTCTTCCTCAGCCAATTATTTTTTTCAGCCTTAGACCCTGCCTTGCCCAGGCAGCTGTGCAGAAACTCTTAAGAATCTACAAGCAGTTCCTAAAGCTGGATCTGGATCCCTTCCAGTAAGGAAAAAACATTACGTTGAACTTGTTCCATTTAGTACAGCTGTACCCAAGATTAAAATGCTCAAGACAAGGGATATTTCCTTCACAGCTATGGTTTTAAAAAAAAAAATAATTAGAAGTAAGACAATCTTATGTTTGGTAACTCTTAAAATTACATTTGCTTACAGTAATGTGGAGAACTGAAAGTTTGATGGAGCAATAGCAGGTTTCCCCTTGGCTTCTTTACTTCACTCAGTCACCTCTGTCTTCTAAAGTATTGTTTTAATGAAATTAAATTTAAAAGTCACCGCCTGCTATGGGCTCCAATTGTTAAAATAAAAATGTCACAGTTCTGTATCTTTTTGCTTTCTCTGCAAACAAGTCAGACAAAGCACTATTGACATGTGTTTAATATTCAGTATCAATAGAAGATAGGAGTGAGGATTTTGGTAGTTTAGGCTTCTACATCGTAATTCACTTTTTATTCATTGACACCTCAGTAATCCTAATAAATAGGGCCTAACCATTGGGGAAATCATGTATCAACCACAAAATCTCTGTGAAACGGGACATTATCTCTGTATTTCCAAAAGCCACTCTAATGCTAAATGCTTCCATTTCTGGGCTTGCAGCTTGGTTAACCTTGGCCTGGAGCTTCTTGGGTGCAAAAGACTTGCACATTCCAGCTGCTTCCATCACTGCTATGGGTGTACCTACTGGGCACTTCTGCAGGAAAAATCCAGTGTCTAAAGTTGATCCCCCAGAAATGTAGAATGCTCTTTAAGATTTGACTTTGTGGCTTACTCAGGTTCATACAGGAATGTTATAGCAGAACCAGGATGCAAACTTCTGAATCTCAACTCCGCAGCCTTAATTCTGATGCACCACAGATGTGTAGGCCACTAGTTTTTATGTGAAAAGATTGTTTTTTTCCAGAGTGAGAGGAAAGAAGTGCAGCTAAACAGCAGTATTCTGTGTACTGCTTGACCATATCTTACTGGAGTATTATGTTGACACAACACCTTTTATCCAGGGTATTACTCAATGAATCACGTAAGTGGTGCTGCCAACTGAGCAATGCAGCGTGTTTAATTCTGAATACTTCTGTCTCTACTCTGAGCTGAAGAATTAGTCTTTTAGCTTTACCTTGAGTCTTTTGTGAACTGCTTGGATGAGGGTCTTGACAGGATTCTATGGGACTTTCTGTTCTGCTCTCAGGGCTATCAAGCGTGTACATGAAAAGGAACCACAAATTAATTAATGAAGATAATGCTTACTATACTCTTTTCTGCTAGTCCTTAAAGTTTATTGTGAGCACAGAAGCAGTAATTTAGTAAGTTTAGGAATTCTTTTAAATTAAGCCTTTTCTTGTGGTTTGTTTTTTTTTAATCATACACATGATCTTGGTTTGCTACTGATGGATTTGAATGCATAGCAAATAGTTTTATTGGCAGTTAATCATGTGCTCGTGCAATTTCCATGTATTAAAATTGGAATGGATGGCAGGAGCAAGGCAGAGAGAGAATTTCTGTTGCTTTAAAAAAACATGAGTGATTTAACAGATTGTTGGATGAATAGAAGAACAAAAGAGCTCAGTCTCAGAGATTTTCTGGTCAAATTAAAGGGTTTCTGTGGTGGCAGGATACTTTTACTAATATAATCAAATATCAGAAACTCTGTGGAAGACATTCACTTAGAGGGGAATATGTATTAAATTGTGACTAATTAATCAAATAGGTCTTCAACAGCAGATGTCACTGAAGCCTTAACATTTAAAAGAGGATTTCAGAAGGCAGAGGTACTGCAGTAAGTAAGCCTTGGCATTATTTGACCTTGAACATATTTAGTATGTACATTACTTTTATTACTCTGAGAGCCTCTTCTCTAGAAGATGCAACAAGCTTATATTCTTTATTGCATTCATTATTGTTGCAACTGTTATAGTTGACCCCAGCTTCACTAATTGATGCCCATGATTCATTTTATTTTTTTCCTTAAAATTGCTTTTCTTATTGATAGCTCAGCTTTATCAGCAACAATATGCATAGGAGGTATTAGGATAAAGATTATTCATATTAACCTTCAGTCTTCAGCCCCTGATTAGACTTAGCCTATTCCATACAACCCTCAGTAAATAATCTGTTGTTGTAGCCTTTTTAATATATTGACTTAACTACCAGGAGCAGTGATGTTCTTTTTGGAGATCCTAATGACAAACAATGATTAAAATGCTCTGGAAGAGACTGAGGATCAGTGAGAAATTCTGTCTGTGGGCCTTGGGGTGCCTGTATTGATGGCTGGCTCAGCAGTGTGTCTGTCTGGGGCTTCTTTCTCCCCAAATATGGGTCAGCCAGCAGCTGTGGCTTTGTCAGCTCTGGTAGGCTCAGATGCCCATGGTTTGGAGTCTCGTGATGATATCCTGGGGGTTGGTTGCTCCAGTGACCTCAATCACTCTGACCTGCATCTTTCCTTGCTCAGACAGGGCTGAGGGAAAGGGTGTTGGCACAGAACTCATAGAAGGAATGTCCTGGATAAAGATATTAGGGATTAGTCTCCACATTGTGTTAGAGTGATATTAAGCTGCTAAGTTGCCCCACTTTTCAGGTATTTTAAATACTGCAGCTTAAAATGGAAGTAAGCTTAATATCTGTATTTGTATCAGCCCTGACTGGTACAGCCTGAGACACGGCAGGGGTGCATAAGCAGAGTCAGATTGATTTTTCTGTGCCAGACTTTATCCTTTCCTTATATTCACCCTGTTTCTTGATCCTGTTTTAACATAATGCAAATGCAATTCACCTTTCTAACAAGAAATGGACCCAGGTTCTCTGATGGTTACAAAATAAAGTGAGTGGACAGTCACAATCAATTAGGGCAGGTATGGATAAGCCCCCAAATCCATATGGATGCAGTTATAAAACTATATATCTGGTTATGTATCTTAGAGGCTTGCATTTTTAAACACCATTTGATTCAAGTGTGAGACCCAGGGTTCTACAAGCTGCAACTTTTCATGGAGAAAGCTGAGGAGAATGAATCTATGACTTTTCATTTCATACCCTGCACAGATGATTTGCGTAAGATAAATTAGATGATGGTACAAATGTCAAATGCTTTTCTGATGAAACACATAATGTGAAAAAGGCTAATTTTTTTCCCATTGCTTTCATCTGCTTGTATTAAGCCACTGGAAAGAAATAAGTAATATTTCCCAAGCTCTTCTGTATAGCTTGCTAATCCAAAATGTCTGAAAGCAGCATTATTCGTAACTGTAATTCATTCCTGGTGTCTAAAAATAAACTGGAGCACAGTCAGACAAATACCCCACAGTAAAGATGTAACCTTAAAGAGTCACAGTCTGTCCAATGATACAGCAAATATAGTCTGAAGCAGCAGTTAATATCCTGGATTTAGGTGGCATGAAGAAGAAAGGAGAAAAATAACAACAACAACAACAAACCAAACAAAAACCAAAACAAAACCAAAAAAAACCAGCAAAACAAAACCAAGGGAGGCATACACCTCTCCTGCCACGTGAGCATGGTTAGATGTGGCACAAAAACTCCCACATCCTGTGACTTGTTTGCCATCAGATGGTTGAGTAGATCTCCCCTTCTCTCTCCCTCTTTTCATCACCAGGCCTGGCAGGGTTGGCTCTGCCTTTGCTGATAATCACAAACACATTGCTTGCCTGCCCAATGCAACAGTCGAGCATAGCTCAGCCTTCCCTAACACAGATGAATAATGAATACTGTGCTGAAGATGTTCAGGCCCAGTCCTTGTAAACTTTGTAAATCACTAAAAGAGTTAGTAATGCTCCTGCTCTATAACAAAAAAATCATAAAAGAACATTTTTAATAAGTCACCTCAGGAATTTCAGAGCTGTTCTGCTTTGAAAGAGAAAGTCTTGCTGCATGGAGCTGACACAATTTCCTGGCACACACAGAGGTCATAATTCATACCTTTGGGTTTGGCTAAATTATTCCAAATAACGAATTCTGTAGCTCTGATTGTCTGTTGCTTGTGAACAGTCACAGGTTGAGAAGATGAATTCTGTAGCTCTGATTGTTGCTTGTGAACAGTCACAGGTTGAGAAGACCTTCTAATTCTTAGTTGTGCTCTCCAGGGAATACTGGGAATACTCCTAGACAGACCATATAAAACAACAAGCAAAAAGTTGTTCAAGATTATATTGTAATATTAAGTTACAGGTCCTACAAGGGATTGTTGAAGAGTCACACCGTCTCAATTTATAGCTGTTTGCTTAATTGCTTCAGCTCTAAATTGCTCCAAAGGAAGTACTGTCACACACAGCAATAAATGTGATGGTGTACAGATGCTGACAGACTATTTAAATGCATCTGTGGAGTAAAATACAACTTACATAAAGAAGTCAGAGTCAATAGAGAGGCAGTGGCTCACAGTGACAACAGAATTACTGAAGACAATAAAGACACATCACAGGCTACGCTGTAGTCATTGTATAGGACAGCAATAAAAAAATCATGATGCTATTTGAGTAACAGTACATGATGATAAGTAAGTAAAGACTGGAGCACAATGGTACTCAGAGGAAGGGATGTGCAATCATGTTTCCTGAACAATGAATGCTCAGTCATTTAACTACAGAATGACTCAAAACCATTGTCATATGCAATATATATTAACTGGTGATATTGGTGGCAGCTACTGAGGAAGAAGCCTCTGAATATATTATTTTGCCTCACTGCTGTTACCCTGTATTTGCTTCAGGTCAAAGGCAATTTCATGTTCTACAAATAAAGACAATATTGCATATTGCACACATTCAAATATATGCTGGTTACTGACAAGGTACATTTCAGAACTGATGTGAGTGGTGTTATGTCCAGCTGTGACCATTAGGCTGTAAAGAAGGAATGTACCAAATTGCTAATTGGCCAAGAGAAGCAGCAGCCAGGACAGCCAACAGGCTCTTTCATGTTTATTTGGAGACTCGCCTCAGTTCCCAGCACTGCAGAACACTTCTCCAAAGCAAGGATGCTTTGCCTGTCCTAAATTTAATCTAGTGGAAAAAAATCTTTTAGATTATTGTTCTGTCCTTTATTGACCCTCAGCTCTTACCAGTAGCTCTTGGTGCCAGTATCTTAATTTTTCAATTTATGCTGCTTGCTTTAACAGTGTGTTCTTTGGCAGTAAGCCACATCCACAGCACTCCACTATTAAAATGTCTGCTCTCTGCTGCAGCTGCCCATTTACTTTATGAACTGATCAGCCAGTAGAATGTAATTTAAGATAACAGTAAAAAGTCATAGTTGAGGGCACAATGCATCAGGTGATTTGCTGTATGCAGGTCTGTCCTTCAGAGATTTTTGAACCTAACTTGTCTTGCTACATGTTTATTTTTTTTAATTAGCGCATAACGTGAGAAGAATGTCTTGATAGGCTGCACATAGTGGGTGAATAAAACCAATACTGCCCTTGTGGAAATACTCTCCGTACGAGGAGCACTCTGGAGTTACACAGTTGTCTGAGTGAACACAGCACATAATACTTTTCCTACTTAAGTGTTGTTACAGGGCAGGATAATTGGAATTTGTAATGATATGAGCTTTAACTTTTAAATAGAGCAAAGATGATAAATTCTTAGGAGACACTAGCAAACTAGATTTTATCTTGTAATGGCCGAGGTCTTTTACCAGGCCGAAACAAGCTGTAAGCTGGATCTTTCAGTGAGAGAGATTTCATAAAATGTCCTATTTGCCTGTTACAATGGTTAACAACTGAGAGAGATGGAGGAGAAGGTGGCTTACTGAACTGATGAAAACAAAAACATGTGCTAATACAGCCCAAGGACTGGGTTGACATCATGTCTGGTAAACAAGAGAAGAATGGAACCGGAAATTAATGGACCATAATTGATGTGCTGGCAATTAGAACTAACTAACAGGCAGGGTAATGGGGGAATGACTCTGCTCCTTATGTTTTCTGAAGTCATTAAAATGTGGGAAGTGGCTGTGGAGAAAGCCTGGGAGGATGAAAGGAATTTTACTGACATCTTTGCCATCTTTAGTATCCCTGCGATTTGAAGAAGTCCAACTGCTTCACTCCCACACCCTTCTCAAAACTGCATCATTACTGGGCCAGATCCAGGGATATACATTGATTAGAAAAGCCAGAGGTAAGGAATATTGAGATTGAGGTCTCATCTCCATCAGCAAACAAAAGCTGGGAAGATCTCTTTTTCCTTCTTTGCCTTATTTTTATTTTCTCGTATTTTACTTTTTAAAAATTGGCACTTGCAAGACATGACTTTGTCTCAATATTTCCATAAGCTGAGGGCCTGTAAAGCAGGTAAAAGCAATGACTGAAATGGCTCAGCATTGCTGTGTATTTGCCAAGTCTCTGAGTAGCCGATGGGTCTGAGTGCTTGAAGACAATCCTCTAAGTAAAGGCTGGCAAGGTGTATATATAAATATACATGGTGTGTATCTATATATAAATATATGTAGAAAATCAAGGCAGGAAAATGAGTGAGAAAAATAAGCATAAAGCCATAATATGGTTTGCATAACAAGAAAACACGATGCCTGTCATAATGTTTTTCCCCTCAGTAAGAAAACCAATAGCTTTGTAGACAGAGGGTCTCCTTTATATTCCTTCCTTCTCATTCTTTCCCCCACTTTATTTGTAGCTGACCAACACAGAATGTACTATGCTAATCAAATTATATAGTCTCCTGCTGCTGACTACCTTTTGATACAGAAATTTATTTTGACTTATGTATATTCTTCTATAGAACTCAGTGTTGCAGGGAAAACGTAAAATCTACTCTCACTGGCATGTTTTTATTCTTTCTATTTACTATATATATTGATGAAATTTTAGTGCTAACTTAATTCCTTCTTGGCAGTGACTGAAGACTATTTAATATAGAGCTTTTAACATATTAGATTTTTAATTAGTAAATTTCATAAGAAATTACATGCCCTACAAAGACAGAGGTAATGGATAATAGGGTCTTTATCTCAAAGGAGAAGGGAATACAGTGAGTTTCAATTCACAGTCATCAACTGGGTCACGTCTCAGTGCAGATGATCTATTACTTTTGACACACAATATGGTCTGATGGCTATTAAAAGAGCAACAGAGGAAGTTTGATAGTCCTAGACTAGTCCACAGTGATCAAACTTTTAGTGAAAAGTGGAATTCTCAGTGACTATCAATATTTCTGTCTTGTGACTGTGTGCTGATTACTCTATGAAGTCAAATGTTATGTTTAGTAGTTTTGGCAAAAACGCCATAGACTAATTAGACACGGATCTTGTACTCTGTTTCCCTGTGAAGAGGATTTCTTAGCTTAGAGGAGATATATGTTGGCAGTGCAATGTATTTCTTAAAGCTGTTACTAAGTGATGTATAAATATATGGGTTTGGTTTTCAGGTTTCTTAATATGATACCTTTATCATCATGGATTTCTAAATTTGTAAGAGGCCCAAATTCCTCTTCCACTGAATTATTAATCATGGAAAGATCTGAAAAGATCTATCAATATATTTATCTGTCAAGGCGGCAGGGGAAAAAAATAAATATGGCTTCCAATATGCCCTTAACCAAATACTAATGTTTAGAATGTATTTATGGGACCACATTAATTTTAGCAACCATTCTGTAGATTCTTTGTGCTTGAGCCAAAATCTGGTGGGGAAGGTAAACATTTGCTTATCCATCATAGACCTACAGAAAACAAGTGTATAGAATGCATTCATTTAAACTACATTTGAAATATTATCCAAACTGACATTGAATCTTCAGTGTGCACCTGGAGGAGCAGCATAGAAGTACAGGTGTCACAGGACTGCAGATCCTTGCTTAAGGTTTTTTTAAAAAGCCAGTAACCTTGGGTCCTAATGCATTAATCCATCCAGGTAAGCATTTCTCCATCTCAAATGACAACAGACTTCCATGACTCATGAAATGGCACTTATCCATTGAGCAACGAACAAACTAAGAGAGATGTAAAAAACTGATATGGAAAAGAGATCTAAGGGTCATTATGTTTCCATCTGATACATACATTTTAATTAATTCACTGAATGTGCAAAATATGTATTTAAATAAGTGCTTAAAACTGGCCTCAGGTGTAAAATTTTACAGATCATAATCTTACCAGTCATATTCTTATGTATCTACCAAGCTAAAGGGATGCCCCTGTGTTAGCATCAGGAATTAAAAGCAGCATGAAGTGAAGGCAAAGTCAGGACTTCCATCATTCCAGGGGAAAATGGCAGGACTAATTTAAATTTTTATTATTTTTATTTTTTTTTTACTTCTCTCATCAATATTTCATGAGATCTGATCTTCTCTTACAGAGTTGCCTTCTTCTGCCAATTTGTAAAACCTTCTCCTTTCTCATTCTGTATTCTTCTGTTTTCCCTTATTTTTAATCTCATACTCCCTTCTGGTTTTGCCCATTTTTGGACAACTCCAGGTCATCTGCATCTAGACAAGTAATGCTTAGTATTATTTTCTGCAGCTGATTCTATGCTTTCCACAAGCATAAGACTTCCAGAACACTATGACTATGAGAGAAGTTCAACTCCAGGGAAAACTAAGGCTCATTTCTGTTAGCTAGAGTTTGCAATACTGCTCATGATTTAGACACATCGGCAGCACATGCTGTTTTTTTAGTATTGAAATATGTCACTTTAAATGCACACTATCACATTACCTCATCCCAGATGAAGGGTACACTTCTTTTGATAGGTGATCATACCTATAAAGAATTCTATTTAAAAAAATAAAATTAGAACTTTTTCCCATCTATTTTCTGTCTTGTGAAGTTCTTTGGATATATTAAGAGAATTTAAGTTGCTGAATTTTCAAATTAATGAGGGTTGTTGTCTTTGGAGATTTTCACAGGACTAATAAGGTATCTATTTTATAATGAAAATGCCTCCAAACCAGTTTTCCCTTTAGATACCACAGTGTGTCTTGAGCTAATTATTATTAGAAATTCTGACTCCAAAAGGAGAACTTTTTTCCTTAAGTGCTTTCTGAGGAACCAAAGGATACTACATTCCATGCTAAGTTGAGTGTAATCATATGTCACTTACACAGGGGCAGAATATCTGGAGTCTTAATAAGAAATAAATACTATAAACATCCATGTCACTGCATGCACTGGAAAAGCCAGAATTCAGTAGCACCATTGTCACCTTACTAAGAGAATTATAAAGAAGAATCTTTCCCTTTCACCAAGATCCTTCTTTACCCATAGACACTGTATTCAAACCCAGTTGTTATATTACTGATCAAAATCTATAAAATATTTGTCCTCACTTTTTCTTGCAACTTACGTTGCAAGAATGTTTTTTTGCAACTCATGTTGCCAGAGTATCATTCTGTACTTGAACAAGCACTGCAGTGGATCAAAAAAATGTGGCATCAAAAAAGCCAATAGATACCTAAAAATGTTTGTAATCAAATATTCAATTTAGAATTCTATTAAAGGATGGAAGAAAGCCAGACAGTCCCTAAAAGCTTATCCACCTATCTGTGCATTTTTTGTAGGTTTAGCTTTTTCTAAGCGCTTATCCAATAATACTTTCATTATGTCCATAATTGCTGCTTAAGTTAGTTCTGCACTTTAACTGCATTCTCAGTAAAGAGAGATCCTTCAGCTTGTGTTGTCCTCTTTGAGACTCTCTAAACTCCTGTTCAGAGCCTCTGTTTTAAATCACCACCATTAGTGGATATCCACAAATATTACTTAATTTTCTTGCAGTTACTACTGGGAAAGCTTTCTTATACTCAGGGTGCATTTTCTTTCCCTGCACCAGTTTGGTATGGGATAGAGCTTCATCTGGGGTACTGCACGGTTCAGTCCTAAATATACTGATGTGATAGTGGGGAATAGTGGGTTCCAGCTTTGTCTCTGGGACTAACTTGCCAGTTTGATCCTGGCACTTTTCTGTAACTCAGTTTATTTAAAAATAATTAGAAGTAGCCTTAACTCTATTAAAATGCATTCATATTTGCAGAGCACCAGAAGTTCCTTGATTTCAAAGGATCTTGAGTGGAAAATATTTTCCATAGCTATCTTTATAATGAGACTGAAAGAGCAGCAGTTTTACTTAAAATTTTGCATGCAGCCTTTTGTATGCCAGCATTTTTTATTTCATGATGTAGACTGAAGTAATATTTTTAGCCATTAAAATGCCAGAGTCATGCTGTTCAGAATTTGTCCTTGAGCCTTGTGACAACCATCTAAAGCATAGCCATTCTTATTTATTGCATGCACTTCTAAAATAGTTCACTCCCTTTCAAACCTGCTGCTATCTAGGGCTACTAATTAGTGACTCTGAGAAAAATGCCTTCAATATCTCTGGGTTTAAAAGCACAGCAGAACTTTGCTAAGAGGCTTACTTGATAGAGCAGTGATTGCATCTCTGGTGCCAGAATTTCAGGAAACTGTCAGAATCTCTTGAGATAATGTCTTCAGAAGTCCATGAAAAAGGCACAGGTGCCAGCTAATAAGAATAAAACTTCTATTTTTTCCTTTGTGAGAATTCAGCCTTTACTTGACAGGAAAGTAAGTGCTCAACACTTCTTGCAACTGAACTATGTTTCACTTTGAAAACCATTTCCAGTGAAAGTCAGTGTTGAGGGAGGGAGGACCTTGTTGTGGAGTGACCCAGGAGGCCAACCAACCTCAATTGGAGGAGCAATCACTAGTGACCTGTGCAAATTTTATCTCCAACAGCTCAGGGCTGCTATTTAGGAGTAATTTAATTATCCGCTTACATTCTCTAGATGATTTCAAATGCCTAGAACAATTTTGTTTATACATACACATCCTTACATGCATATCAGGGTATATGTAAAAATTACATTTTGTATAAATATGTTTTTATTTATACATACACATGTATATAAGCATAGCTTTTCTGAGCAACTAGAGCTTATAAAAGTAAAGAGGGGAGGGACTAAGTATAAAAGAGAAAATATCCCTATATGATACAAAACATTTCTTGATACAGTATTTAATTGTTTTTCCAAGTGACTATGATTTTGAGCATACAGTGTTCCTGTCCTTGATGTTCCTGGGGAGCTCTGAAACATTTGGTTAATTATTGAGCTGTACTGGTTAGACTGGTCACATAGACAATTTTAGATAAGGTCAACTCTCAGTGCACATGTTACTGCCATGTGCACAAAAAGAGGATAAGCAATTGCATCATTTAATCTGCATCTTTCAGCTCTTGGGTTTTTATTGCTATTTAATACTGAAAATGTAATCTAATCACTGAAAAAATGGATTTCAGCTTTCATTCTTTACCTTCTGATGCTTTCACATGTTCTGACAAGAAAGATCAGGGTCAAATATATGGACTACAACTATTTTTAAAGTCCTGAATTGTATTTTGAAAATGCTGTTAGCTACTGGAGCTGACTGTATTTTTCTTTATGTTTCTAAGTTCATTGAAGCTAATTATTTGCATGTTAAAAATAATAATATTGAAGTAGCATGCATGGAAACAGTATCACTTGAGTTAATGCCTTTCTGTAGTCTGCTTCAGCTGTGAATCAAGACTCAGAAAAGGCCTGATTCCTCTTAAAAGGGCACTCTCTGAAATATATGGAATGAATTAATATTTCATCTGAGCAAGTGGGAAGGATCCCCTGTGCCAGGCTCTGGTACACTGGAATCCTGCACAACATGCAGCTGTTCAGCCAAGGACTTTTCAATGTTCACAGCAGCAGGGACATCTGAGTGGGCTGAGAGATGAACCAAGCTCAGGGAGGCAGAATGATTCCTGTCCATCAGGAGAGAGTCTGAACTGCTCTTTCACCTCCCCAGAAGCATTGGTAGCCTCTTCCTTTCAGGTGAGGCCAAAATGTCTGTGAAGTTCAGCTGCAGTGCAGGATCAATTTGTTTCCTTTAATCTCTGTTATCTATCTGCACTACTAAGTAGATAATAACATTTGTCAGAGGATATTTTGATCATTACTGCCTCCTTAGAATATGCCTAAACATCTTATTTCATCCTTTCAGTTATGATACACTTTTTCACATAATTCCTTAGTTGATGTGAATTTTCCCTAACAAAGAGGGTGGGATGAATCTGTAATTCTGTCTACCTAAGGTTGCTTCTACAGTCTCTCACCATAACACAGATCATCTGTCATTGGTAAAAAGTGTATCTGAAGAAACAAAGTTATTAGGTGAAAAATGTAATTTTGTACAGTCCTCAAACCCTCTAAAGCAAAACAAGAAGTATGACAATGGCACATACGAAGAGGTAATACAGAACTTTTTGAACAAGAGTCAAAAGGACCATGTCTCGTTCTTCCCTTCCAGCTGCTGAGCAATGCTGACAGTCTTCCCTGTGGATGAATGTTAATATAAATCCTGTATTTTGAGCAGTCAAATGACATGTGATGCTCTTACAGTATTTAATCTTTCCATTATGCTTTCCTTCCTTTTACATTTTATTTCTTAACGTGTAGCTCTATTGCTACATTATCTAATGCATCGTATGTTGATTATAAGTAGATTATTCCTTCTGCAAATCTCAGGATTAAAAACTATAATGATATTGTAAATGGAGGACACTAGCTATTAAAAAAAAAAGAAAAAGAAAGTTTCATTCATCTTTGTTAAACATTTTAAGGATTGTAGCATTTGAAATGTTATTAAATAACAAAATTAGAAAAAAATCTAAACTCTCTGCATCAGTCAGTTTAGGATTAGCATTTGTTTAAAATAGGATCCTTTGTAACAATATTTACATATAAATATATTTTACTGTTTTGACTGAATTATACTGAGATTTCACTGAATTCCAGACAGCTTTTCTCATTCTGTTAAATTTGAAGGCCATTATTAGAAACATAAGTCTGTTACTTTTCCTGTTGTGTAACTGAATGACGACTAGATTTTAAAAAATCCCAAACACATTAGATACATTTCTATAACTGTGTCACCAGAAAAAGGCTATTTTTTGAGCTCAAAGGTTATCAGTCAACCTTTCAGTTATAAAATACAGTAAAAATGTTTATCTGGCCTGATTTAGAATATTTTTAAATTACACAATAGAAAGTAATTTCTGTACCTTTGCATCAAGATGAAACAAGATTCTTTATTGATTTTTCAGAATCCTTAAAAATCCTAGTGATTTAATGGAAATATTAGGCATTTTTACTCCTTACAAAGTCAGTTGCAATGGAAAATGAAGATGTATCATACTTAGGCAAACATATTATACACTAATTCATTTAAACATTTAATTTGATGAGCACATGTTTAAAAAGAAATGAAAGCTCAATTTATTTTAGAAATGTGCAAGATGATTTTAATCACTGTCTAGAAATGCTCTCCTGTGTTAGTAAAGGTGATACGTATTATATCACAGACACTTCAGACATGCAGAAAATAACTGGCAGTATTTTACAAAGTAGCTTTCACCAGACTTGTTGAATAGTTTTACTAGCCTGTCCAAATAATAATACAATCACAGAATAATTTTTGTTGGAAAAGATGAGATCATCAAGTCCAACTGTTAACCCAGCACTCCCAAGGCTGTGTTCCTTAATGAATTTTTTTTACTTAATGAAAGAACTATTTGTAGACACACACATTCAGAAAACAGATGACAGTTCATTTTTTACACCTGTCAATGAGTAAATTTTACAGAATGGCACATTTTGAAATGAAGAATTTCAACCTCTAACCATCCAGCTGCATGTACCCTGTCATATATTTCATCAAAAGTCCAACTGTACCCCAAGGAGATCACACGCTTAAATTCTAATCTCTGATTGCCTTTTTTTTTTGAAGGTTTGCAAGGTAGTAAAAGTCCATGCTACAGGTTTTTTTTTTTTGTAAAAGTAAAGTGCCCACAATATATTCCTTCTATCGAAGAAAAAAACTAGTGGCACCTTGCTGCTGAGCCCTTTTGAACTAGAAACAATGCAAACAGATAGAATACGGTTTATGGATCGGATAATATAAAATCAAAGTAGAAAGCATTTGAATACAGTAACAGCAGAAAAGGGATGCACAATGATGAAATTATTGTGAACAGATTAGTTAGCATATGAGCTACCTAGCAAGGATTTTTTTGTGTGGACATCATGGCAAAGATGACTTTTATGAAGTAATGTGGGGAAGGAGATAGTCCTTGCTTTGAGGATGGCCCTACCCCAAGCAGGTTAACTCAGCTTCATTGTAAGGCAGGGGATGGGAAACACCACGTTCAGATTTTGAGGAGTCTAGAACTCTGTTATATGGACAAACTTGAATGATCCTTTCATTTTCCACTAGATTTAGGGAAACATATGAACTTCCAGTTCGCAGAAATACATGAAGTGGAAATGAATCCAAAGTTAAAAGAATGACCCAGAGTTTCCCATCAAGCTGGTCTATGCTACAGATACTGATAGGAAAATACTCTTATTTACAATAACCATAGAATCATGGAAGGGACCTTTAAAGGTCCTCTACTTCAGCTGCCCTTGCAGTGCACAGGAACCTTCTTGGCTAGATCAGGTTGCTCAGAGCCTTGTCGAGCCTGACCTTTAATATATCCAGGGATGGGGCCTCCAGCACATCTCTGGGCAACTTGTTCCAGATCTTCACAACCACCACTTCTTCTTAATGTCTAATCTAAATCTACCCTGCTCTAGTTTAAGGCCCTTGCCCCTAATCCTATGGCTACACACAGTCACCATAATCAACATAGTATAGCTGGTTGTTTACACCTATCTCATTTACTGTTGGAAAGTCAGCTGAAACTAAGGAAGCCAGCAAGATTACAGCTGGTTACTCTGAAATCACCTGTCCAACTATTACAAGGAAAACTAGGCCTCCCTAATACTCCCTGCACTGAAGCTGCTCATAGTTCAGCAAATCTGTAGGAAAGCGTGTCCTTAGTTCATAAAGTCCCTGGCCTGCAAACTGCTGGAGGCTGGGAGAGTATTTATTTGTGTGAATATCACTATCATCTCATCCAGCTCCTACACTCTTCTCTGGATGTTTGGTGTTAACCATGGATATGTCTCCGGCTTTTTAAGGCAGCACAATGCCAGGTCAGGGAGTGAAGTGAATAAAACAAGCTTCTAGTCCATCTCCCAGTGTCATATATAAAGTCCATTTAAATCTGTTTAGTATCAAATCAATGGAATGTAAAGTCCTCAAGCTGAAGACGTATCAAGTATTAAACTGCTAAGAAAATATACTGCACTTGATCATAGCTAGATCTTTGTAGTCTCTGAGCAGGAGTGTAAGGACTATCTTTTGAGTTAAGTAGTCAGAGGCTGGAGTTGTTTATGTGGTGCTTCCAGTTTTTGAAGTTACTTTTCAAATACTATGAAAGCTGCTTCAGGACTTGATCTTAATCTTGAGTTTATATAGGTATTGTGGAAATCTGTTAAATATCTAAACAGACACTGAAGGCTCTTGAATCTTTCCTAAAGTATCTCTTGGTTCTTTTATTCTCTTACATATGTAGCTTTCTTTTAGAGTTTTATTTCATAATCATTTTCAGATAATAACAGTAGGAGCTGAAGTTGTAAAAGGTGGTTATACCACCACTTCCAAGACACTACACTTAGCTTATATGCTTCTTCTGTGTTGGCTGCAAGCTTTCCTAGTTCTCTGACCCACCTAAAAAGTATGATGACTGGTAACCATTTGTTCTTTCACCTTGTTCACCGTGCACTTGGGTACCTGCCTAAGAGATGAACTGTGGAAGCTCCACAGTTACTTTGTGAGCTGATGCTTAAATTACTGGGGTCCAGGAAATAGCTGCCAGGGCCTGCAGAAAGGCAGTGGGAAATGTAAGATTCTCCCAATGAGTCTGTAATATCATTTCACCCTCCTAGTGAGTATGCAATACAATTTGTTTTACTTTTGGGAAGGAAATTGAGAAGAAAGTTATTTGAAGGAAACGTCAGTGGGAAGTGTGTAGTTGTTCTGATGAACAAAGTAGAGAAAAATGAAATCTATGCTAAGGCAGTTGATGTTTACATTACTGTTCAGAAGCTGAGAATGACTGAAAGAAAGGATGCCAATATGGTTAAAGCAATGATGCCTGACTCAGGAAATCTGAGTTCATTTCCTGGCGTTGCTATCTCTTTAGCTTTGCACAAGAGATTTAATCTCTCTCCACTTGCCTTTTATTTTTTACTTCCTGTACCACAGGGGAGTAATTATGCTTCAGACTGGTCTAAGAATAAATGCACTAATGTAGCCAGTACATTTAAGTTCAGGCAAAAAGACACACAAAAGCTTCCGTTGTTTTTCCTTAGTTTAAAAAATAATAATAATAAAAAAAGGTGTTTCTGCTCTCTGTGGGTGAAATGTACTGGAGTCTTCATGCCCTGTGTCTACAAGGGCAGTTGCAGTGCCTGGGCTGACATCTGCAAGCAGGTCCCACACCCTGGCATTGTGCCCCACTTCTAGTCAAGAGCCTGTGGCAAATGATGCTTATCAGTTACAGGGCGTTTCTTTTCCTACACAAACGTGGCCTGAAGCTACTGCGCGGCTTTCCTAGTGAGGCAGCAGGCCAAAGTCTGGAAACACTGATCAAAATTGCAGAGAAAACTTTAAACTTTGAAAACGTGAAGTTGAAGCACAGCAACGCAGAGGATGAGACGGCAGGTGCATGGAGATGCCCCAGCAGGGGAGATGCAGAAACGCAGGCCTCAAACAGCACCGCGGCGGGAGGAAAGCACCGCCACGCTGTTGGTGTTCTGCCCGTGGCTGGTGACTCTTGGCACAGGCAGAAGAGCGGAGGACATGATGCTGACACGCCTCTCCACGAGCAGCACGGGGGGAGCCGGGCGCGCTGTGACCGCCCCGCGCAGCTGCGGGGCCGCTTCTCCCCCAGCGCCCTCCCGGCCCCGGGACACTCGCAGACTTGTCTCCGTGAGATTTTGA
>NW_009953797.1:819974-851017 GCF_000747805.2 Chaetura pelagica
GGTAGGAAGAGGCTGCTGAGGGCCCTGGGTGCAGAGATTTCTTTGTAGCTCCCGAAGGGGCAAGAAGCAAAAGTGCTCGGTACGGGGCTGCTGAAGGATAACGGTTTAAAAAACCAAGAGGTGACCTGGCAGAATATCTGCTTTAGCGAAAATCTTTTAACGAGGAAATGTTACGTACGTTATGGTGATTTCACTTTGATGACATGAAGACTTTGCTTTTATCACCCAGAACCTGCTGTAACATCGTGTTCTGTCAAATGTGCTCTGACACACAGTGAAACCTCATTGTGTGTGGGCAACCTCAGCGTTTAACTCTGAGTTGGAGCAACTCGAGCATTTTATCTTCAGTTAAAGACAGCAAAAGTGAGTGGGAACTTTATCCTGTAGCAGAGCATTAGTGTCCAGGCCAGAGAAGGTGTCAAGGTAAGGACTGTAGGTCTGGTGCTCCATCTGGGGCGTCGTACGACGACGTTAACCAGTTTTCAGGGGAACTGCTCCAACCAGCAGGATTGTTGCTTCATATTTGCAGCAGTAAACTAAAAACTTTGTGTAGCAGCACAAAACACTTCATCATATTAGTGTGAGGCAGTAATTTATTTATTTATTTGTGCTACTGAATACAATTTGGTAGATATTTTCTCATGTATGTAATGATCACGTAACCCTAGATTCAGCGGGCCTGTTTTAAATTTAATGCCTCTAAGCAGAAGAGGTGAATGAACATGAGTCATAAACAGCTACCTAAATGTTAATCAGGAATCTACATGAATATGCATCTTGCAGTCAGAAAAAAATGTTTTTACAGTCAATAGTTAATCTTTGCTCATAGTTATTACTTTTCAGTATAGAACTCTCAATGTTTGGGCTGCCAAACCTGTGGAGTATTGTCTTCTAATTGTAAAGCTATTTAAACTGGAAATGTTTCAGGGCTAGAAGATTTTTGTATTTGATACTTTTGACCACTGGAACACCTTGTGTTTTTGAACCAAGGTAAATATATGTATGGGTACAGAAAAAAATAATAGTAATGATCTCAATTAACATAATGATCTCATTTAATGTATTGTTATACTAATGAGTAATCCTGTTTAATGGAACTGTTTATGTAAAAGCTCCTTGGAGTAAAACCTATTACTTTTTGGACCTGATCATCCTTTAAAGGGATTGGTTATTTGAAGTAAACCAGTTATAAAGAAGTGTTGGCACTGAGTCTCTAGATAAAAAAGCCACCATGCCATCAGTCTTCAGATGAACATTGCATGCCTTAACTGCTAGAAAGTGTGAATGTCTGAAAGGGGAAGAGAGATGAAGGAATAAAAGGTAGCCAGTTGCAGCAGTGGTTGTGGTGTTGTCTTCCAGCAACTATTGGAAATGTAAACAGAAACACCATCTTCCTAATTAGAAGTTTTCAGGCAGGGTTAAATTCCTTGCCAACAGGGATACTAAGAAGATCAAAATATTGATAACGCTTTTGAAAATTAGGTTTAAAATCTTGTATTGTGTTTCAGTTAGAGCAATAAAAAAGCTTATTAAATTTCTGGATACCTGAACACATGCATGTTATAACAAAATCCCAATAGCATTAAAATAATAATTTCAAATATGATGTTTAGCTACTCAGTTTAGGTCTTTGCTTTTTTTGTACCTCTGGAACACGTAGTCCAGCTCACTCTTAAACCTCTACTAAGTAGTTACATTTTAGAAGGCATTCTGAGAATATTGCTTTCCCCTTGACAAAAGTAGCTTGATTTGCAGAGATCTGGATTTTGTTTGCTAGAGATTCTCTGTGTGTTCTAAAAGGGAGGATTCAGCAGTTCTGCTGATAGTGACCTGTAGTAAGTAAGTGAAGCAAGAAGGTCTTCTCAGGGTGGGGGATGCTTATCCTGGTCACATGGGGAACTGGTGTCACAAGTTCTCAGTAAAATGCCTTTTTTACTACAGATTGTTGGGATTTTCATGAGCACTTAGTCCGTGATGAGCTAAGGTAGTCTTCTACAAAGTGCATTTTAATGGCTTTGATTGAAGCAGGAATATGGTTAATGTTGGGGAGGTTCTCACTGCAAGGAGTCTTGGCTTCTTAGCCAGAAGGAAACAGCTGGAAAGGGTTTACTTTTCTGTGGTGGTTGAACAAGTTATAGATCTGAAATAGCCCTTAAATTGAAAACAATTTCTGAATTTATACCCTGAAGCAAAAGAACTCCTGTGCTTTTAGCCTAATTGGCCCAGATGGCTTGTGACACATGCAGCACAAGCTAAGTGGTGTGTCATGGGAAAACTGAATATCCTGGGTTCTCTTGACTCAATATTATCATGTGTACTTTGAGCTGGAGATTCAACAGTCTCTTATAGATAGATATAGGAATTCTTACTACAACATGAATTTGTATGATACTTCCACGCATGTTCTCTTTGGGAATCATATAAACGATAGCTTTCTCTTAAATGCATTATTTTTCTGGTCTTACATCATTAAATTATTACATAAGCTTGTTGATCTTTATTTCTTATGATCTGGGGGAAGCTCTGACTTCTAACTAGGCTTCTTCTCCCTAAGGCAAACTTGCATAGGTGGAGACTTGGCAAGGCCAAAGCTACTGCTGTTAGTAGCAGGAGACTTGAGGAAAAGAGCAGAATCTTCCATCCTGCTTAGTCTTGTCCTGCAGTAAACAGAAAAAAAAAAAAAAAAGTAAAATGCTGCTTCCTCCCTGTGTAAATCTTTCAGTCATAAATTAGCATTTGAGATTGTTTTATAAAATAACTCTTTATTCTGAGTTAATATGAGGTCTTGATTAAGCAAAAGAAATTATACTTATCAGCTTCCATTACATTCAAGTAAAATGTGAGCATATACTATGTAATTCTGTAAGTTAATGTGGGAGAAACTGATCCTGTGGACAAACTGTCACTAGTAACTGAAGTCACATGTCAGTTTCTTTGAGAATCCTTTTTAACGAGAATATAACAACTGTCTTCATCTTCCACATTTTAGAAATGATAGGTACTGACTTTGATAGGTACATTCAGATACAACTGTTTATGTTCGTGTATCAGAAAATCAGAAAGAAAGCATAAAACACATCTTAAAATGCTTAGAGAAAGCTGCCAGTCTGTGTTTTAAAAACATGTTGGTATTTTTATATTGTGGCAAAGTTGTTTGGTACTAGAATATTTTTAGAGTTTGGTTTTGAGATTGATCTGTTCCAATAGAGAGAAGCTGTAAGTGTCCAGCACTAGTGAGATGAAATTCAATAGTGAGAAAGTGGCACTTTAAAGATGTGGTTCAAAAATAATCAAGTTTCAACTGAAAGCTATAATATGCCAGTCTATGAGTGCAGTAGTTTTGGTAAACGGTGAATATTGAAGAGTTGTCAAACTTGTCTTCAAAGAATACAAGTAATCCAGTATCTCTTCCTGGAAGCACATAGATACTAAACAAACTGATCACTCTAACTGGTATGTTTGGTAGCAAGGAGAGCAGAAATCAGTGGCCAGTTCTTGCGATGTAGGAAGTTGGCAAGTGGCTTTCCTGAGAAATCTGTGCAAGGCTGTAAAACAACCTTTAAAGAATTATGCTTGTGGCAGTAATGGATGTAAAAAATTGGGGGGGCTCAAGGACAGGTTGGATAAGATAGTTGGAGGTCTGTGGAGGTTTCCTAAACAAATTACATCAAATTCAGGAAATCACGTGAATTCAAAGTACTTGAAGGTTGAGGAAGTCACATTCTGTGCTTACCCTGTTCTTGCTCCTTCTGGTGTGATTTTTTTAAGGCTAACACGGGAGACAATGTGACTTTTTATTTACTGCCTTTAAAATAAGACTGGCTGCTGGAACTGTATGGACGAGCTGGAGAACTGAATATGGACAGTTGAATTGCTATGATCCAAACCCAGAGAAATAATTATTTTATATAATAATTCAAGCTTATCCAGGGTTCATTTGCTCTCTTCGATGAGAGAAGTTTTAAATATTTTTGTTAGTCCTTTTTTTTTTTTTTTTTTTTAGTTCGTTCTTTTTAGTCCAGTAGTGGCAGACTTACCTGACTTCTTAAAAAATCTGTAGCAGAGGTCTGATGTGTTCTGGTCTCAAGGTTGTGATCTTCTTACAAAAACTAAACTGTTAAAATAGCATTGGTAATATGTGGAAAATAAATTCCCAGAACTATTTTATTCTGTCTTCCTACTGCTTCATCTTGTCTAGTCTTGCTCAATTATCACCTATGAACCTCTTAAGGCTTACTCAAGATACCTCAGTACCAGTGAGTCTATGAATTACATGCAGTCTCTTTCAGTTATCTCTGCTTGTCATTCAGCTTAATCTATAACTAGAATTCTTATTCAGGCAGCGGTAGAAAGAATGAGCATGTGTGACTGGAGGGGAAATAAAAATAATCTTTGGTGGTAAGCACAGCCTCATTGCAGATTTAAACTAATAGAATTGTAAATCTTAAGATGCCCGCATGGATAAACTAAACTGCTTAGCAGGTGTTCAGACATGTAGTATTGTTTCTGTCGTTAGTCATTATATAATCAATACAAAAATATATTAAACAATATCTGTACCACCATAAGAGGATTTTAATTTAAGACAGTGCAGTGTTCATATATGGAGAAGATAATCATGTAAATAAACTAGAGGAGTAGGATGGACAAGGTGGCAATCTAAAAGGGGAGATTTTCATTGATAATCAGCTGTATTCCAAGTTTCACTTGGCATCCAGTCTGCCTGCTCATAACAGCAGGAAAATCCTGCTCCAGGTAGGAGAAAGCAGTAACTAGAAGCTGACTCTTTTAGACTGTTACTGAAGCAGTGGTGGACTAAGTATCTCCTAGTAGAATTAGATACATGAGTGCTGTGTTTGAATCATTAGGTGACAGAGAATAGTTGTGGGGGAAAAGGGAGGCTCCTCTGTTTTTAAGTGAAACATTTGCAAAACAATAGCAGGTAATTCCTGCTTGTTTGCAGAATGACATTGCTTTTATGTCTGAACTCAGAGACAGATAAATCTGGTTTGTAAGAATAAATTCAGAAAGTTTGAAATTACCAACATGAGATGATGTTGCTGAAAGGATAATACCATCAGCAAAAGCAGGGACCTGTTTCTGCTGTCAGGTGCTTTGATGCTGACATAATCACAACATTTTTGAAAAGGGGGAGATTGAGATCCAGTTTCACTTCTAGAAAGACTGGATTCTAAACTGTGATTGATGTTTGGGATTATTCAGTAAATCTTGATTAAAGCCTAAAATCTAATTTGCCTTTATGGTGTAAACAGTGCTATCAACTTTAAAACTTTTCTGAAAGGCAGGTCTCAAATGGGAAAGATCAGAGCTTTTCGAATATGTATGTACACTTACATATACAGTTACACAATTATGCAGTATCTTCCAGGACAGAAATCTTGCAAACTATAAGCAATTGTTAAAACAGCACAAGAGAGTAACCTACATATAGATGTGCTGTACAGTTGTAGTACTTATGGGAAATAATGCTTGAGCAATATGTTCAGTTCTTCTCCGTAGCCATACAACTTTTTTTTTAGGTTGCAGAGCATCAGATCTGTAAGGCAGACAGATAATCTATCTCTTCCTAGGCTGTTTTTCTCCTTTCTGTTTATTATCTTTCAGATTTGGTAGCAATTTAAGCTGAGTAATATAATCAAAGAATTGAATGAATTAAAAACTTTGTTTCTCTTCACCAGCAAAGATTTTGAAAACAGTACATGTTTTGCAGTTTATAGCTGTTAAGCAACCCTGCTGAAGAAGCTTTGTCTACATGATTTGCTCACTAAGGTTAAATCTGTTGAATTTGTTCTGTTCCCAGAAGGCTGTTCCTCACATAACATAACAAATGAAGTAATCCATGTAATTAGCAGGAGTGTTTCTGCAGTGGAGCTAGGTATGTCAGTTTTATGATTATGTCAGCTGTTTCTGCTTCTGATTTATTACGATGCATTCCATCCACATCTTACAATGCTTTGAAAGCAGTTCTTGGGGTCAGCACTTTTCATGTAGTATTTTTATCAGCTGTGCCTCGTGTTCTCTGGATTTCCAGTGAAAGCCTTGTGTTTTGAAGAATTGGTTATGCAGGAAGGGCACAGTGTTTACATCTGCAGGTACAGAGTTTCTATCAGTAGTTGAGATTTAACAAGGTACAACTGCTTCATTTGGATGCATGATTCCAAGAGTACACAAGAGCAAACTTAAGGAAAACCCAATGTCTGTCAGTGTCTGAGCCACCTTTAGTTCTTGCTGAAGGTATTTTCCAGAATTTTGACAAAGTCAGAATGGGCTTATGTTTTATCTCTGCTGTGACAAGAGTAGATGTGAATTGATTGCTTCCTGCAAGAGGATGCATCAAGTGCTTGACAGCTTCAGAGAACAGTTGTGCCCCTGCAATGCCTTATTCCACTTGCTAGCATACCTCTGTCCCTGAGAACATTTAGGCTGTCAGCATTAATGAAGGAAACGTCATTGCATTTCATGTCTCACTTATGAATGAACTATGATAACCTATATTAACATTTAAGAGGAGTGTGAAGGTCTATTTCTTTTTTGCAGGCCTTGATATTCTCTTTTATTGGGAATGATATGTCTCCATCTCCAACTATCTTCTTCCACTTTTTTTTTTTTGTGTCCTGAAACTGTTCCCTTGCTGCAGCTAGCTCAGCATCTGGACTTTGACTTCTCTCTGCCTTATTAGTCATGCTGTAATAATGCCAAAAGTCAGGGCAAATTTACCTATATGAGAAACCTTAGCAAAGGTCTTGCCTCTAGTAAAAATTGCATGGCATTTCTTCAATAAAATCTTTAGGGCTTTATGATATCTTGAATCCTGTTTTGTTTCAATCTTTTGGCAAGGTTTCATTTAAAAATTTGAAGTATAAAATGCACAGCATTTATTTTACTAATACGCAAAATGGGCAAAGTACTACAAAGCATACATTTCTGGGCAGATAGCACTTAGCCTTTTCTAGTTTCCTTGAGGTGCCCGATATCCAGTGCAAATAGCATTCATGGCAGAGTGAATTGGGAGTGTGGCCCTAAGGGATGTCAATGAAGTTTTTGGTTCTGAATGTATTTTGAGAGCTTTCTTCAACAAAATGGAGTTGCATTTCCCTATTTGTTTTTCTCCAGTAAGTGGTTGTGTCCTTCTAGTCTTACATGGCATTAAGAAACTGTATTCTGATGAGTAGCTACAATGCTTTTAAAGATTGCAAGGAATGTCTTTTTGCTGCATTGACTGAAGATACTGTTCAGTGTTAGAAATACAGAAGCCCAGTCTCTTTGGGATGTCTTTTTTGTTCTCTCCTCCCTTTATTCCTTATCGTGCTCTGCCTATATTCCTTGACCCAAGGCACTCTGATAGATGGTGAATAAAATTCAGCATAAGAGCAGCTTGTTTTGTTTGGTGTTTGAAAAATCAAACTTTACAAGTGAATAAACATCAGCGTACCTAAATGTGAGGGAGGAAGAACAGAAAAGGACTTCACTCTAAGCTTGGAGATTGTGGAACAGAATCTCACGACTTCGAGCACAGAAAAACGAATTTATTTCAGAGAAGCAGAACAGTAAGCATTAAGTGTCTTGGAATTTCTTACCATACTTTCTGTGACTCTGGTACCTTCAAACATCTGATAAGGCTTATTGGATCTTGGTGTTGAGAGAAGGGTTTTTTGCTTGAGCTGGAGTCAGTCTGTGCAGGGTAAGTAACACTGGAGAGTATGGGACTGTTGTAAATATTCTGAAGTTCGGTTTTGAAACAATCAGAATTTCTAGTTGCATTTGGATTCAATTTAATTCCTACAACATAAACAATTTCCTCTGCATTTATCATCTTTAATTCCTCAGAGATTGTCATGCTCAGAGCAGTTGTTTGCTAGCTAGATCTCACTGTTTCTTTCATTTCTTTCAGCTGTTAAGTTCCAAAGTTCTTGCTAAAGAAGCCTTTTACTGCATCTGTTGCAGGAGCCTCCCTTTGCTTTTGTCATTCAGTCCCTCCCTACGGTGGTGGATGTAATCGCCATTTTCACTTAACTGCCCGAATGCATTTTTTATTACATTGTTAAGAAGAAAAGATCTGAAGTTAGGCTTAAGTTTCACCATTTATCAGTGGAGAAAAGATGTGCGTCCTGTGTGTCCTAAATAGAACAATAAATAAATAGGAACTGTGACATTAAAACCCAGAGGTGTACAGAAGTGGTTTTTGTAAGCCATGGAGAGCTGAGCTACGTGTGCATTTAAATTCACAAGGGCCACGTGGGATATCTGGATTCAGCAGAGGATACTTAGAAGCAAACTACAATGTTTTTCAAATTGGTAAGTTTGTATTTTGTATGGGGGGCCTCGTAGTTACATTGAAAATCTGTGAGAAGTTAGGAACCCTTTCTTGAACCATGTCCCTAGCAGCTTGAAGAAATGGTCTTGTGTCTCTGATACCAGCAGGGCTCTCCTGTTAAAAGTGTGGTGGCAGAAAACAGGATACAATTGTTACTTGAGGTAGTAGATTATACCTGCCTCAAGCTGTCCTTTCATTGCCTGCCCTTTGCTCTTCAGTTCCCAAGGGTGTGCTTCTCTCGTTTTCTGCGCTGCTTGGGCAGTATTTAACAGTTCTTTTCTCTGCCCTAATGTAATGCTGTGGCCAAGGAGGCTTTTCACCAGAGGAGATAATTAGGCAACCATAAGGAAGCATGTCCGTGCTCTTTATATACTAGGAATGTGTTTTTGTTTTCTAGGAGTAAGAATGAAGGTCACTGGAAATCTTAGCACTGTCCAGTTGGCAAGATAAATATGTGTGAATATTGGTAAAACGCTGCTTCAGATCAGCTAACACTGAGGCAAACAAGCAGAATTAGATAGTATCTTTATTCTTAGGCCTTCCGCTGAAGGCTTGAGAAACATGGTCATTAAACTTCATTGGCTTCAGTTACATCCAGCACATGATGACAGAACTACAAATAATTCATTTATTCACAGAGCTTCATAGCAGTCATTCTGCCAGTCTGCTCACACCAAATAGCAAAAAATTGATTAATAATTAGTATTTGCTAATATACAGACACCAACTGACATGATCTTTCTGGGTAGGAAAGGAAGCTTGTGTACCACTGAAGCTGCTAGCTTTCTACAGGAAAGTACCATTTTTGTTATCCAGAAGCAGCAAGGTGTTGACTGTTTTGGTTTTCCAGCACAATCCTGTTACACAAACTTGTGTTCATCTCTGCCTTAAGAAAAAATTCTTCATGCTGGAAAGGACATTGCTCTAAGAAAAGCATCTTAAGTTAGCTTCTCAGTATTTTTTGTTTATTATTTAGATGGTCTTAAAATTGCAGAGAAGAATGAAACATAGATCTGAAACTGTTGGCATAGCAATAGTTCTGCAGAACTGCTCTCTTCTGTCATCAGTCTGTCAGATATTTTTCATCCACAAGCTGTTTATTCCACAGTGCTATGACAAAGAGAGGGGGATTGAGTCCCATTCATAGTAATGAGTTGTTTGGAACTTGAAAATGCTATTAGCTTTTTGATGGCATGGATCATAGGGATCACAGTATTTTAAAGGTGCCTAAACATGGGAATGTAAGAACCTTAAACTGTCTTCTGTATAATAAATGCACTACATGTAGGGCGGAGTCTCGGATGCAAAACAAAGCTTTGCTGAGAAGCTAATATATAGGCAGCTGCCTCCCTGGTGTTGTTGGAGCAGTCTGTGAATGAAGTGAAAGTCAGTGTTGTGTTTGTGGTTGAAAGTAACATCGGAGGATCTTGCCGAGGTATAAATAATCCTATACAGAAAACACAAAGGAGAGTGAGAATTAGTATCCTGTTGCTTATCACCAGGATCTTGAATATCCTTGAAGGTAAGAATGTAGCAGCTTTTCAGTTAATTCAGATTATACTTCAGAGAGGGTTTGTACGTTTTAATTCCTTTTCCCTGGATCATTATGTAAGACTAGGCTCTTTATAATTAGTTTAATTCCTGATTAGGCTTGTGTGCTCTAGATAATGTATTTCTCAAGGCAAAACATATCAGGCTAGTTTGCCCAAATACCTGTTTTAAAAAAATCCATAGATTGCAGAAGTCTCAAAACAGTTTTAATTTCTTTATAATACAGCAGGATATGACTTGAATTGAATCTGAGTTTCATGGGATGCAGAGATCATACTGTAACTTGCATTTACTATGCTTCTTGATAAGGGAATTTCAATTTTAGAGTAATTTAATTTCTCATGGTAAATATATGTCAATGTTGAGGATGTTTACAAACTTAATAAGACAATTTCCAGTTTTCTGGGAAAAGGAACATCTGCCAAACTCCACACTGTAAAGTTGTTGTTTTCTTGTGATTGTTTGGGTTTTTTTATGGCATTGTATTTCAACCAAACAAATGCAACTAAAATTGAAGAGGTTACACAGTAGTTACTTACGTAGTTAACAAAACATGGGCAAGTATTGCTTGTAGGCAGTCTTTTTGTTTAATAACCTGAAGTGTTTTAAGCAATCCGTATGGTTTTCTTAAAGATAATATTTGTTCTTTCCCTAATTAAAGATAAATGAGCAACCACTCTTCCTAGACAACTGAAAGGTCTCATTTTCAAGTTTAATTTGCATCACTTGGTGGAGGATTAAAGTAATCTTATTAAAAGGCCGCATTTAAATTTTGCAGTCACCTAAGAGATGGTAGACAGATGTGAAATGGGAATTATCCATAAAGCATGAAAGTTAAATTAGCAGCTTTCTAATTTAACTTTTTAATTTGGAAGATATCTTTACAAGACTGGAGCCTTTTTGGTGGAGTTGGGATATCTTTTGATGGATCTGCAATATGATGCTTGCTGTCAATGCATCATGATGTTAAAGGCCATGTTTTTATGCGTGGAGTTATTAAAAAAGTACGTGTACGTTATACTTTTTTTTTTTTTTCATTTACAAGGTGTTTAAATACACTATGGGCAAGTTTCTTTTTTATGGAAACAGATAATGAGACACTGTGAATGCTTTTCTTAGTAGGTGACGTTGGTCAGTGTTTTCGAGATGTGTAACATTAGACACTTAGATCCCTATACAAGTACGTGTTACGTGTGATGGGTTAAATGCTTTTCAGTTTCCAAGGGGAAATACTTAGGTGCTGCTTTGGTGAGGGTTATGTCTCTGCTGTGCAAGAATTCACCTTGTATTTGGAAACTCTGGCTTTGTGTGTTTATAAAAAGAAGTGTGCACTACCAGCGTAGCATGTGGATTCTGGGATTTTTAGTAGGTTAGAAGCCCCTAAAAAGCCATGTCTCTGAGTATGTTTCTCTCTCTTTATCTTTTTAATGCAGATATACTTTCAGAAGTACAGCTCTGGGGCATTCTTTTCTTTTAAAAAATCCTAAGGCTACTTCAGTTTGAGTTAATCTAATGCCACTTTGATTTTCTCTTACATGTTTCTTAGAGAGGTCTTGCGGCTCGGGGAGTGATGCACTTTAAGGTAGTTCTTCCTGTGGTTACAAATGTTATTTCCGGTACCTTGAATAAGTATAATTACTTGTTATGTGTTAATTCTTACCATGATGGTCTTGGTTTAAAAATTTTCCTGTTTTTTTTCAGTCCTGTCAGCTGTGTGTAGGTCTGAAAAGAGAAACATGGATAAAAGTTTCAGGGAATAGCATGTGAATGCCTGAAATCTTATGTCTTGACACCATTATAAGAAAAGGGGGTGAACTGATGAAAACATGAACTCCAGGCTAGCAAAAGCAAGATATTCTTTATCCTTTTACAACTGTCTTCAAAAAAAACAGGAACCTGGTCTTGCAAATACAGTGTGTAACACTAGAGTGAAACTTTGTCTTCAGGTGCAACATTGAAACTTGGAGACCTCTTAAGGCCTTGCAGTTCAGACAATAATAGCAGTTAGATAAGTTGTTCATATTGTATAACCAGGAAAAACAGACTAAATTATGTACAAAAGGGTGATAGAGTTAGTTGTCCAAATAATAGGATTGATACGTGGATGAGTGTGGAAGAAGCAAAAAGCTATGTATCTTTGGTTTAGTGGTGGTGTTCCAGTGTGCTAGGTTAACGGTTGGATTTTATGATCCTAAATTTTTTTCCAACCAAAACAATTATATAATTCTATGATAATTCTATTATGTCAGAGCAAAGAGACTTAAATTCTCAACACAATTTTTTGAGACAAAGATAGTTCTCTATAGCAAATATGACTTTATACATGTGATACAAAATAGATCAGAATGACTTGACAATAAGGTGAGATAGAACAAATCTTTATTAAGGACAATGGTGTAGTCCCCAGTATTGCAAATCAGGAAGATGGGACCAAAATTCAAGATGTAAAGGAATGTGTGAGTGCTATGATTATCTTTTTTATATCTTATATCTGTGGTGAAGGTTATATGAGCAAGTGTCACTGCAGAGAAGTAGAACTTCTGAATTTGTTCACTGACATGCTGACCTCATGCAACTGTTGCCCTGTCACTCAAGTCTTGGACATTTATAAGAAAATAGCCGAAGTAGACTATAGTTTCTGTACAAAGAGGAAAAAAAAAAGAACTGCTAGGAATTTCCATCTTGAATTGGGGATATCTATCAGATATCTGGCAAAAATAAAAAATGATGCTGTGGTCAAGGTGAATGATGAGTCATAACTTTGTATCTTGTAACATAGACATTGGGGAATCTGAAAAAAAAAATCCAAAATTTAGCTTGTAATTAGATGTTACATTATAGTTTTTGCAGTTTTACATTGCTGGCCACAGATTTGTGTTGTGTTCAGTTTGTGGGATTTTCAAAATATGAAGTCTTAAGTATGCAATTTAATAATTGTAATACAATTGAAAAAATCAGTTTGCTACTCAAAATAGGTAAATGGAAAACCCAATCAACCCAACCCTATTTCAAGCATATTTTATCAATTTCAAAAGGAAGGGAAAAAAGCGGTATATCTAAAGAATGAAAGTTGGGTGAGGGAGCTGTGACCGGAATAACGTTGCTGGCAAATGGCTGCTGTTTGTGACGTATTTCTCTGGAGTTCAGAAAATGTGTGTGAGTTACTTTGTATCATCATGGTAGAGTTGGGAATAGCAATGTAGTAACCATAGTTGCAAATGTGTGTACAATGGTGTTGATTAATATATTTTTGACTGAGATCTAATACATTCTTTCTTTTCCTCAGATTCAATCACCCTATAAGGACCAATGTACCCAGTAGCTCATGGAAGAAAAAAATCAAACCAGGACATCCTTGGTTTCCAGGCTACCGAAATATGGAATGAAAACTTTAGGAAATGTCTTGCAACCTGTGCCAAATGGGACGGCTGTTGGTTTAGCAGGAAGTAATGGTGGCAAAGACTTCAGCAAGCACAATGGCACAGTGCGCATGTCTTCCTATTCTTTCAACTGGAAAAAACCCAATAAATATCAACTTCATGATCAAAACGAGAGAGAGACCAACTCTAAATATAATTGTAACGAAAAATTAATTGATTCCGAGAGGTATTCTCAGTCTCAAGGAGCGCTGGGTAACGATGTGCTCAGGGTGGGTTTGAACAGTACTTCGGTTGCCTCAAAAGCAGCAAAGCAAACCAGTATGTTTGTATCTAATACTGAGGAATTAAACCCAAAGTCTTTGCCTGGACTCTCTGGTTCAGCAAAATTCACCAAAGGCACCCTGTCAGGGAGGACCCCGTATTCTGGACTCAGTGCTCCAAAATCCAATTTAAATGGATTTTATGGAAACAGGCCGGTGGTAGGCTTGCAGAGACCTAGATCTAATTCCAGTGCCACAAGGACAAATTCAGGAGAAAGCCTGGCACAATCTACAGACAGTAGCAAGGCTTTTTCCTGTGAAAAAATGGTAAGATCACAAAGTTTTTCACATTCCATTCAGAATTCTTTCCTTCCCACTGCATCCTTAACCAGGTCACATTCCTTTAACAAAGCTGTGGATCTTACAAGGCCTTATCATAGTCAAAATGTAGCTGCCAGGACATCTCAGAGATCGACTCTGTTGTCAAGAAATGCCCGCCAGTTGGATGTACCAAATGGAAATGAACCTGTGAAGTATGGATTTACCAGGCCGTATTCTGGCACATCAGCTCCTTGTGCAAAGAAGCCCCCACTGTCAAATGGATCTGGGTCAGCACCATCTTTTGGATACAGATTGAGTCGGCCTTCTCTGCTGAAGCCCACCAGGCAGCAATTTGCTGGAAACACTGTTGTGGATGGCAGCAAAAGTACAACTCCTGACACATCCCTCGTGCAGACCTCTGAAATTTCAACAAATATTAACAGAGCAATTGAGAAGAGCAGCATTTTAGAGAGCAGTGCTCAAAGAGCAGAATCTGATCAGGGCCTGCATGAAAGTATGGGGAAACATGGATCAAAAGTCATGTGTATGAGTGATGATGGAGATGAAATATCTATATCTTCTTTGTCATCATCTGAAAAAAATGATTTGAGTGAAGACTTCAGTGATGATTTCATAGATATAGAAGACCCCAACAGAACTACACAAATAGAGCAAAAGGAAAGCTGCCTTCAAGAGTTAGAGCACATGAGCATCACATCCATCGAGCCGTTCACTTCTCTCAAGGAAGGTGGAGGATCCTGTGGTAATGCTGATGACTGGCTTGATATAAACGTGTCTGGTAAATACTTAATGTTCTGTTTGAAATTTTAGGTACTAATTCAAGGTTCTGTTAATACTTAAGGTGTTGTATAAATTACCCATCGATTGTGAATTGTTTCAGAATGGAACTTGGCTCTATGCTGGCCCATTTTATTTTCTTACAGTGCTTTTTCCATGTGATAGTTACCTTTGCCAGGCATGACTCTGAAGAGTTTTTTTTTCTTTGAGATTAGAGTGCCTCATTTAACCATGCTTGTGGTAGGGTTGTGGGATTCCTCATATCTTTGCTTTGCCATTTCTTTCTCTGGACTAGTGTTAATTTAAGGAAATTTCTTTCCCTCCACCCACTTTCTGACCCTTGAGGTGTAACCACTCATAGGTAGTGGGAGTAAGTGTAGGATGTCAAATTACATCAGTTAAATAATAGATATGAATGTCTTTTTTTCCAGAGGCATGCTGTATTCTTTAAAACTTAGTGGAAGAGACAGAAGATGGTTTTAAAAGCTGCATTTTAAAGTCCTTGGTGGGCTTCTCTTAATACACACTTGTTTTGAGAGAAGTTACAATTGAATTCAAAGAATCTATATTTGCATCCACCCTCTAATGTTGAAAGCTGCTTACTAGAATTCTGAATCCTTTTATGGGGAGTGAATTAAGCAGTGTAAAAGGCTGGCAAGGAGGTAGGTTGGAAGGATGCTTAGTTATAGCTGCCAAACCAGCTTGAGCTTTTTTTCCCCTCCAGGAAGAGTGAACAATATGACAGAATTCTTTCAGAGATTTCTGTAACAGTACAGTTTCAGAAAAGTTAACGCACCAATAACACACACATTAATTGGATTAATTAATTGGATTAATTGGATTGTTTCTGGAATCTTGACTATTCCTGTTTTCTTTAAGCAGTGGATGACAACAGTGAAAGCACAAAGCATACTTCCAAGAGTGTGATTTCTCCAGAGATGAATTACAGAGCTGGTTCCTCTTTTGAGCTTTCTCCATCTGACAGCTCTGATGGCACGTATATGTGGGATGAAGAAGGACTGGAACCTATTGGAAGTGTCCATCCTTGTGGAAGTTATGAATCTTCAGAAATGAACAGCATAGTATGTATTTATGTGCATAAGTTGCATAATTCTAGTGCTTTTAGTTCATTGATTATTAAGTATATTTAAAAAATAGAGTTAACGTATTTTTCACTTCATAGTTGTTTCCTCTTTCCTCTGTAGTTGATAGATTATTTTTTTTTAAGTTTGTGTTTCTGAACAGGTGACCTTGGTTAGGCTATTTACATACATTTATTTTCCTTACTCTCAAGTTAGGACAGAGCAGGTCCTTCCTAATGCAATCTCATGGTAGTGCTCACAGAATATAAGCT
The DNA here is from genome assembly GCF_000747805.2 of Chaetura pelagica. Taxonomy (NCBI): domain Eukaryota; kingdom Metazoa; phylum Chordata; class Aves; order Apodiformes; family Apodidae; genus Chaetura; species Chaetura pelagica. The sequence goes on from NW_009953797.1 coordinate 835,974, forward strand.
AATTAATTCCTGCAAATGTTAGGTTAAATATCACCGACCAGTCTATAAACCTAGGAGTGAAAATGAAATAAAATACCAGTCGCCTTTCTGACTTCTTCCACCATCTTGTGTCTGTACTGTGTATGTATTCAGACCCTGTTGAACCAACGTTTATTTTGATTTCTCAGTTTGTTCAAGCTCAGAACCTTTACAGTAGACACCTGACTGTAGTGTGATACACAAGATGCATAACAACCTTGTTCTTACTGCTACGTTTATAACTGATCTGCCAGAAGCATGAAGAGTGGATGGTGAGTTGTTTCAGCTGAAGAGTCACAGCACTGCATGCAGGGAGCGAAGTCTGGAATTTCAATGGACTTGAGGAAAATCTTGTCTGTCTGTCCATCATCCCTTTTCACTGTTCATATTCATTTATCCAAGCACTGTTTTGAATTACACAACTCAGATTTTATTAGTATGATACTTAACAGTCAGAACTTGTAACAAAATTCCGTAGGAGCAATGCGTCATGCTTCATGTGCTTCAGGTGTGTTAGATACTGTGTCACTACCACCAGTTTAGTAAGGTAGATGCCAGTTTTGGACTAGGACAGGATTTGTGACACCTGCTCAGACATCAATTTATAATCTTATTTGGATTGACTGTACTAGTCCAAAAGCAGAACAACAAGAAATTTCTCCTGAAAATTGAGTGTAGCTGTGAAATTACATTGATATGTGTAACAAGTACAAACAAATTCCTGATATATTTTCACCTGCTTGTAGTATTGTTTGTTTTCTGTCTTAAATTACAATGTTGGGGTGTAATGTTTTAAAGAATTTAGAAATGGTTATTAAGTTTTCATGGTAGTTGTGGCCAGCTTGGAAAAACTGCTTGAGACTTTTTCTGTATGAACTTTGTAGCTTTTTCATGTTTTGGGGGACAGAAAGGTTTAACGTAGGTCACTGCAAAAACAGGTACCTTTTTTCCCCAGACACGTGCATGCACATGCCACGGAAGAAAGCAAATTTTTAACCTTTGTCTTTCATAATTTTAAAATATAGATATTTTTGATACATACGCTGAAATTTATCAGACAAATGAAAGACATTGGTTTTGATGCATGTAACCTCCATGCATTAATTTGCTTGTGCATAAATTGATAGTCAATCAGTGCTCTTATTGACAGAAGCTGGTGTAAGCCTTATAGAGCAGAGGTACATTAGAAGCTTTTCAACTACTTGTATTTATTTCTTCCTTTACTGAAAGTAAATATGTTTTAGAGAGGACTTAAAAATTCAACGAATTTACTAGGTTTAGAGGAGGTGGAGAAAGAAGGTAGTTTTAAGACTGCCTGTTGAATCTAGAGAGTCATGTGCTTTTTCCACCTGTATTTTGATTTTATCCTGTTAGTGTTTTTCCAGAATTACGATGCTTGCTGTACAGTGATTCTTTATTTTTTTTATCTTGAATGAGAGAAACATCAATAATACGTCTTTTATATATACAAGACAGAAATATATTTTCAGTTAGCTTCATTTTTGAGGGGAAGTTTTAGCTCTGAAATGTTTGTTGATTTGCCTTTTAGTGGTGGTTTTTGTTGTATTTTTTTCCCCGTGCTTCCTGGTCTTGGTGGGAAGCATGTTACATTTGATTTCTTTAGCCTGGAGATTTAACACTCATTTTTCTTCTGAAGATGCAGAAAAATTTCTGATAGCTTTTCATTCCTGAAGAATTAGATTCTTGGGTAGGTTAATCTAAGCTTTTGTTCCATGATTTTCCTTTTCTCTGCGGGCAGGGAGTGTAAAGACAGGTTAGAAAAAATAGAACTGCGTTGAGAATAATTACTGTGATTAGTCAGCACATCAGGTATTTTGATTGCTGGCAGGTGTGTGACCAAATTATGCAGTTTCCATCCTCTAGTGCAGTGAGGGTAAAAGTTAATATCTGTGTATCACAATCCAGTTAAGAGTCAGATTTAAGAATTTTGAGTGCTTGAGCTAATGCCAACCTTGACTGCCCCCTGGAACTAGTATTTCCATGAAAATCTCCAAAGCAGATAGTTAGTTCTGTAGTTTTTGTGGCATCAGGCTGGGGTGAGTAGAAGCAATGTAGCTGAATAACAATTCAGGTAATTAAATGGTGAGTAATTGGTAGTGTTGAGAGCAAAAATCACCTTGTTTTTAATTTCTGCCCTGCTGTTGTATTTTTAGTTTTTAAGCTGTTATCATCCTTAGTATCAACAAATATTACAGACTTTTCCTAAATTTTTCTGTAGATAGCAGTGCAGCTCTTATTAGGTAATCTTATATTAGAAGTATTTTGACTTTCTTTGAAAAGAGGATTTTAACTAGCTCTCTGGAGTTGCAATTGGAATAGGAAGGTGATGGAAGGGACTTGCTATCTACTTAATCTTTTAGTTGATTTTTTGGGAGGAGAAAAGCAGATGTTTGCTAGTTTCAATAGATCTGTGTTTTAAGGACAGGGAGTGAAAAAAAAATTGGCTTCTATAGAGACAGTCTTTGTGTTCTTCACTAACTGTGCCAATAGCTGTGGAGAAAATGTGCAATCAAATGTTGGGGCTTTTAAGTTAGAAAAATCTAAATAACCTCATAAGATGATGTCATAGGGACTTACAGCTGAGTAGAACATGAGGTGTTCTTGAGACCTTGTCAGAATGAAGAAGTTTGTATTCTCTAATTGTGTAACAAAACCATTTATTTCCTTGTCCCTCCTTCTGTTTCATTTCCAGTTTTTACTGGAATTTTACTGGAATTGAAATTTACTAACAAAGAGTAAATTGAAATTTGCTATCTATTGGGTAGCACTCTAAGAATTGAGCTTCCTTCAAGTTTTTAAGCATTTGTTTCATTTATATTCCTTATACTCCTTTCAACTGTTGGTATGCTACTAAACACCTAATAACTGATGTTATTTCTATTCAGTTCTGCGTGGGAAGACTGATGCTTAGCATACAGTTAAGTTGTCTCTGTAAATTAGCAACATAGACAATATTTGCCTACGTGTTTTCTTACTTAATGTTTAGTTTGTCTTACTCTGTCTTCTGAAGTGGTTCAAACTTCCTGCTCAGAAAAACAGTGACTTTGGGCTTGGAATGTCATACACATCAGCCTTGAAAGGTGTTTCTCATTGGCTTGCATCCGTGTGCATATATCTGAAGCTAGCGTTGCTGGCACCCCATCTGCTTAAGCTGATAAGGTTAAGTTCCACACTATTTTGTCCTGATGTCTTCAAGCTGTGTTTCAAATCTGACAAAAATTATGCTGACTTAACCATTAAGTTATAACAATAGCTTGCTTTCATTTTTACGATATTACAAGAATAGAAATCTCTGGCATTTGTTTTTCAAATCCTCAGTTTCTAAAAAAACCCTTCAGTTAAGTATAAATTCATATTTGGAAAAAACATTTGTTTGCTTGTTTCTGATTTCAAAGCCCCAAAAAGCAGTGTCACCTTTTTGCATTTAGTCTTCATTATGATCATATACTATTTATGGATATTAAATTGGTGGGAGTCCATCACTGATTAATGTGTCCACAGTTAAGCTTTTAGAAGAAAAATGTGCAACTGCAATATAAAACTCAGTCTATCATTTCTTGTCTTAATACAGAACTAAGAGTACAAACTTTTTTCTATATATTCTGTTAGCAAGGTTCCTCAACCATTCTTCCAGCGGTTTGCTTGCAGACAGTTTTCAGCTCATGGCAGAGAAAGGACATATTATGAAACTCACAACTGTGATTTCAGAGGTAAAGACTTCAGAGGGGAAATAGTCACTGCCTACCCTCCCACTGCCACTCTAGTCTTCATCTTCAGAGCTGAGCTATTACAGCAATGGGAGGTAGTGAGAAATTGAATTCCTTAATGAGATAGCATCTCTGTCTTGTGTGATGTACGTGTCCCTGCTGTCAAATATTATTAAGAGGTTATATCACTGTATTACAGAGCACAAACCTCTTGTGATGTTGCTTTGAAAGGCATGATGTTTTGTGAACAAGCTTTTATGGCAAATTACCTTTTTTCCCTAGGGATGGGAAAGCATATATGCCTTTGAGAGCTGCTTGATTCAGAACTGACACAGTAAATCCCATGCTGCTTTGACTGGTAATACAAAGTAAGGTAACTTCAAGGGTTTCATTTGTGGTAGCTGATAATGACAGCTTTGAATTTGTGTGGTGGAGTGAGAGCAGCAGTTGATTTGGTGCGTGAAAGATGAGAATACTGGGAGAAACCAGCAGTTTTTATTTTATAAACTTGTAGTAATTTTTTCTGTATGAGTTGGTAACTGCATCTTACATTTTAATGTGAGCTTATAGCTATTCCTTTTCATTTTTTTCTTTATTCTGCCAAGTAACATTATTTTTCAGTAACTGAAGGACTTCAGAATAACTCTAGTATACTTTATCTAACAGTATTGCTAAATTTTTAAGTCTCACATATTTTCCTTACTCCTAGGAAATTTTGAAATCATAGTGAGTGGGTAAACATGTTCCTGGAGAAAATGGTAGTCTTAAAGTTGAGATATTTCTCAAAGCTGTCAATGTAAACAAGAAAAACAAGAAAAACAAACCATAAATTGGAGGCATACATCTTACCCATGTAACTGGTTTTCTGAATGTTTTACAGATGACTTAATTAAAAACCTAGATAGGCATGCAGTTTCCTTTTACTTTTCCTTTTCACCTCATATTGTGTCCTAATAAGTTCTGGGAACACTGGTGATTAATCTTTTTCCAAATTGTTTTTTGTTGAAATGCATAAGGAGGGTCCCTGTGTCCCTGTGAATGAAATGCACACACCCAGTTTCAGTCTGACTGTCCCCATGGTTTTAAATAGGGGATGCCCTTTAACTCATGGACACTTAGAGCATTCAGGCCATATTACTACCAACTGCCATCTGATATCACCTGGTAGCTCTAATTGTCACCCTCCTTGAGAGTGGCAATTTGTCAAAGCGCCACTTTTCCACGTGTGGGGTGATTCTGAGTAAACAGCATTTCAGTGTTTTTGTGTTCTTGGTACACAGTATTGAAATGCATCAGGGCAATGTAGTGAGAATATGTTGTGACAGTGCAAGTAAGTGACGAGGCTTCCTGTGTTGGTGGCAATTCATTTAGAGTCTGGTCAAAACAATTACTCAAAAATAGCTAGGAGGTCTTTGAGGATTATTTGTTTTCAATTAGAAGTAAATGTATTAAGCTGACTGTATAAGAATGGAACACATTAATGCTGTGTAACAAGTTGTATCCAGATGACACTAAAAACCTAGCTAGGGAATAATTAAAAATTACTCTATGGAGGAAACTTAATTATTTTCCTTGTAGCAGCCCTGCCCATGGTGTTCCTCTGAATTTTGAGATTATGGTTTGGTTTCATTCTCAGCTGGGAGTTATTTGAAGCCTGAGGTGGCTGATACAGTCTTTCAATTATCATTGGATTTTTAAATTAAAATAGCTCAGTTTCAGTATTTCATGTGTTAATTGTTTTTTCAAATGGTGATGCCTGTGCCTAAGAGGAAGTTGTAAAACCAAACTGAAACACATTTGGGGAGCTGAAGAAGATTGTTTGGTGTGTCTTTACAGATGGCTAGAAATGAGCAGATCTGTCATCCAAGATCTTTGGCAGCCTAGACATTATGAGGAAGTAAACTGCTTAAATTGTATTTGCTCCTGATTCTCGAGGACTTCCCCTTCCTATTTTTCTGAGCTGAACCTCACACTATGAGTACAAGGGCAAGTCAGTGGAGCAAGAGTAATTCAAAATTATTTTTGCCAATTAAGAGTATCCATAGCAATTACAAATTGCTTTATAATGTAAAATGCTCTGTTATTTGTAGGTAACCTTAAAAGTAATGCTGAAGTTCTAGTATCAGTAGCCTTTTCTGAATAAAGACTGAAAGTGATGAGTAGAAAGGGCAGCTCTGCCTCGTCTTTTGCTGCTTCTATGTTACTACTTGTGCTTACTACTAATGACTTTCTGTTATTGTGCTCTATAGTAAAGAAAAAGCTTTCTGCTTTAAAGCATCTGCCTATTGAAAAAGAAATAATTACAAAATACTCTTTAATTTTGTGGGAATTCAGCAGGAAGTTGGGCAGAATTGCTTTCCCCCTGTTTACTGTCTTTTTTTGTATGTTCATTACCAGAGGCTAGATGGCAGTCAAGGAAAAGCTTTTTGTGGCTCTGGCATTGAACTTGCAATGCCTGTTTGGAAAGTGCTGTTGTTTATGAATTGGTGAAGTTTGAACAGAATGGTTAATATTTCTGGCTTTCTTCTTTCTCTCCCTTCATCATGCTATTGATTTTTAGATGTCTTACACAGCCTGACATCTGTTTAAAAATAACTTAAAATACTAAGCAGTAAGCGTAGCTGCTTCTTGAGAAAACGTGTAATAATTTAACCTAACAATTATTTGGTATCTACTTGCAATAAACCATGATAAACAATACAATGCCTCTGTAAAAACGTTCTACCAAATAACGAAACTTTATTTAAGACTGTTATAGCAAATAGTTAAACATAAAATGTCTTGGGCTTTGTTCTGGAAGTTCTTGTATTTGTTGTCACATCCTTTACATGAGCAAAACAATGAAATACTTGTTTGGATGTTGTGCTTAATTATATTTAATGTGGCTTGCAATATACAGCATTTAAAATAGTGCTCTTACTGTGGCAGTTTGGTATCTTGCAGAGTTCTATCCTTTCTTTTCCCTGTGTGGTTTCCTCTGTTATTCCGATGTTGTTTACAATAGGTTTTTCTCTTCAGCCCTATAGTATGTGCCTTCCTGGCTGCCCTCTGTGAAAGAAGTCTTTTATCTTCTGTCTCTCTTGTCTGCCTTCACTTAACAGTTCTGGTCAGTTCTTATTTAACCGTACCTTCTTGTATTAAATTTCTTTCTTTATCTCTTCTTCATCTGGGTGCTGTCAAATGCTGAAAATAGCATTGAAAAAGACCCTGGAAGTCCTTCTGTCTTTTCTCAGCTTTGAATCATATTTGACTTAATTTGCAGTTGTCCTTTAGCTGCCCTCCAGATGAATGATTTACCCAGTCTTTCAGTGGTTGTTTTTAAAAACGGCTTCCTTTTTTTCATTCTTCAGGTACCTGAAATGATACTTTGTTAATTTCTGTATTACCCTCAAACTTTTCACTGAGTTTTTTGGGCAGATTCTTCCTTAATTCTCTTCCTTTACTCATGCTTATGTTCTGCTTGTTGAACTTATTTCTGTGGTCAGCTTTTTATCCTTTTCATTCCACTCCGTGCCTTTTTAATGGAAAATCCAAACTCTTTAACTTGGCAGAAGAGATGCAGCAAATGAAACTGCACAGTAAACTAGTGTGAAAACACAGTGGAATTTCATGCATCTAAAGCTACTAGTTTTTCTGAGCATATACACATCTAGGTTTTAATTACAAAAGAATGAAAAAAGAAACAGGACTTTTTTAGTATAGCATAAGACTTATCACACACTGAAACTAGAGATGTTAATCACTTTCAGATGTAAAACAGGACCATTTCTTCTCATTTCAAATATGAAAGTGTAGAGGATTTCATAAACATGATATAATCTTGTTGTTCTTTCAAAACTGTGCCAGCACACTGCAGTGATCCCTGCTTTCAGTCAGGTGAATGACCTTGTGTAGATGGTGAAAGACATCATGTTTTGAAATTACAGCTATGTGATGATTGTAGTGTTCAAATGTCATGCCAGAGGAGATATGACTACTAATGAGAAAGTAATAGTATGTTTTATCTGGGGTACTCTGATGCCTTAAGACTTTTTTTTTTTTTTCATGTTAGCTGCAGGTAGCAGAGAATCAATATGAAGTACTAATGTTTTAAAATACTGTTCTTTATCTTAATGTAAGATTTGTGGGTGTTTCTGCCATACTGGCAGGACTATTGATGTTGGCTTTTTTAAAATAAAAATATTTGGATGTATTGTTGCATGTAATGAAAATATAATCTAAGAAAAGCTGTTGTATTAAAGCTAGAAGAAGTCTAGTGTATATATTTATGTATGAGAAAAATGAGACTTTTCACATTTTCTAATGATGCTGCTTGTCAACAAGAATTCAAGTTGTGGAGGAATGATTGCAGAGGCTTCAGTTCTTCTTTAGGTTTTTGTGAGTATTTGCCCATCTGATGCATCACAGCTACACCTTTCAGTTCAGACAAAAAAGTGCACACTGGCAAGGTTCAGTTTGAGAGTAGGTGGTTTTTTATATTCTAAGGAGACATACCCAGGTTTCTTCTCACAAAAATAATTTGAAAGCTGTTTGTTATTTTGTGATTAATTTTTCTTTTTGTTGTCCAGAACACAGCATCCTATAAATTAAACTTCTGTTTGATGATTTTCTAATCTTCATGCTCTTCTGAATACTTTTTCCCTGTAAATCCTTAAAGCTAGGGGTCTTGTAGCAGGCCTCTTATTCAGCCTTATTCTTGCTGCTTCTTAGAGCAGTAGGGCTTTACTGTGCAGTTGGGTTGCTGAGATGTGTGTGAAAGCTGTATTGTGATGTTTTTCTTGGCTTTAGAAATCATAACGTAGAAGAAGCTTTGTTTAGTCTGTAATTCTTAAGCCTATTGGAATTGAGGAAATTTTTGATAAAAGCTACCATGTCTGTTCAGCTGTCTTAGCTACATTTTTGTGAATAACATGATCACAAAAAGAGCTTTGCCTTTTTGTTGGTAAGTGATAGGATGGGGAAATAATGAGAATGAGTTTGTTGCAATAAAAACTACAACTAGTGGTACAATACACTACCATAACCCTGTTCTAAAGGGTCGTCTTGAGCATTAAAAGGGTGTGTTGGATTAGCCCTGTTCTTCTGATGCTGCAAGCATGAAGACTGCCACTGCTGTGTGAATCAGCTAAAGAACTGTCTTCTATCAGTTACTTCCATTGGACTAGAAATAGAGCTTTCTATCTCAATCTCAAGGCCTAAATCCTCTGCTGTTTCAAGGGGCTTCCCCACTGCTCCTCGGGAGGACCTACTTTTGATTACTCTCTTCTCCTGTGTGATATTAGGCAAAATCAATATTGCTAAATTTGTAGTGATACATTCATTGCCATAGCATCAGAGTTGGGTTAAACACATCATTGTTCCTTCATTGTCGTGCCGCCATAGATACCAAAAGTTGCATCTAAATAAAGTCTTTTCAGTAGTAGAAAAAGGATGAAGGTGACATCTGCCCAGGATGTTTGGCTATTGTTTTTCTTGTTGCGGAATGTCACAAGGACATATGTCTGCTTTAAATGATTTAGTAACTTTGACAACTGCTTTTCTAAATTTAGAGAAGTATGTTGCAATACAGAGATGTTAGTTTTTCTAAGACTCAGGGGTTTTTTTCCTGTAAAATTATATTTTTAAAATGTTCTAATTATAGTAATTACCCAAAAGACCTATGAAAGTAAGATATTTTGGAGATTTTTATAGTATTCTATTCAGGGGGCTTTTTATTTACCCTTTTTTAATTTACACTTTTTTTTAGGGTCATTTAAATATAATTCTCTAAGCCACTTCTTAAATTGTTCTGATGCATTAATTAGTTTTTCAGTAGCTCCTGAATTTGTTTTTTGTACCTAGTTTTGACCCAAGCTGGGATGTCAGTTTCAGAGAACTGAAGGGAAGTTTAGGTGTCATGCTTTCTTCTAGTATGTGGTCTTTAAAAACCATATTATTTATTTTATTAAAAAATAAAAAACTGAAGATAAAAATGTACGTGGACAAATAACTCTGCTTCCTCTTCCAGCAGTTTCTGAAAAACTGTTTACTCTTACTGAGAACCTGAAATCAGCTCAAGGTAGATGTAGAAAAATTGAGCCTGAATTTGACCACAAGGACTAATAATGTCAAAAATAAGTAAGGAATCTTCAACTAATGGAAGTCCTGAAGTAACCCTGATTTTGTATCGGTCATTACTAGTACTAGGTGTAATGTTTTCATCAAAGGAATACACCATGCTACTGTAAGAGTAACTAAACAAAAGTCTGCCGTCTGCGTCTAACCTATTGATGATTTGTTTTTACAGAGAGGTAACAGTAACCGAATAAATGGAGCATGCCATAATGTGCTGTGATTCAACTAAGTGACCTGTAATTACTGTTGTGTTCTTTAAGTAAACAACTTCGAAAATACATGCTGGAGATATTCTGGCATGTTTACCTTCTGTAATATTCAACCAGTTTTAATAGTAAAATTTTGTACTAAGTTAGATTACCTTCATGTTAGATAGAAGTTCTAGAAATGCATTGCCAGTAACCTGGGAAATTATTATGTGACTAATATCAAAACTAGACATGGCAGAAAGGTATTTATGCACTGATGGTGTAGAGGATGTAATATTTTGCTGTAAGATTAGAAGTGTAGTCATCCTAAATCCTGTCAAATTTTGAGCAGATGTACGTAGTTTCTATAGTTTCACTTTTCTCCGCAAGGTGGTGATATCCATCCCTTAATGTTTTTGTTGTTCAAAGCTTTTAGGGAGTTGTAACATTTTGTATTAAATTACCTATGTGCAAATGCTCTTGTATGATTGTTTTTGAGACGAGAGAAATTGTGCATGTAGCCTTAAAAAAATCAGGGAGTAATGCAAATCAGACTGTAGAAATTTCTGTGTTTATTCAGTTAAGTAATCACTATGGGAAACTTAAATAGAATGTGAGCTATTTCTTCCATTTTCCACTGGCTTTGGAAGTGCATAATTATTATTGGAAGCAAGACCTAACTCACTAAATCACTAACAGAAGTAATTATAGTTATTTACCTTTAACAGCTTACTTTCTAAAGGTAGAGCAAAAGAATGAGATTTCAGATCTTCACTTGTGGAAAAATGTAAAACATTGTTCCTAATATTCACCGTCAGTTCATGACTACCTCAATGTAATTGCTTTCCAAGCAAAATAGCATAGCTTGGGTGAAAAGAATGGTATTGAATTGGTAATTTGTCCTCAGGCTCTTCTCAGTTCTGTGAACACTCTCCAGATTATTTGGTTGAGGGTTGCATATCTGGAATTGCTCTGTATTTCTGCACTAACCTCAAGGCCTGACTTCTTCCTTTACTTTTTTTTTTTTTTTCTTTTCAGTGAAATATACATTGTGTCATAAGCTTTCATTGGTCCACATCTTTTGCATTTAGTAGAAGGGAAATCCAGACATCTGTCCTCATCCTAATTTGGGCACATTTTAATTTCTTTTGATTTGCATGGTATACTTAGCTCAAGAAATGGACAACCTGAGAATCAGGCCTCTTGCCTAGGTCCAGCTGTGAAGCTAAATTGATCTTAAGTTAATGGACTGAAAAATACTGTTTTTCAGTGGGAGAGAAAACTTATGATGTATGTAGCATGAGGAATTTTTAGAAACTGAGCTTTTTATATTAAACTGATATTTTGCTATTCCAGTTCATTATGCTGGACACAGATCTGTGTTGAAATTTAAACTGGTTCAGCTTCAGCAAAAATAGCTGCCCTACAGTACTCAAGTTGTTAAAGCATTGGTCTTAAGAACTTAGTTTAGTTCTACCTCTTGAGAAAGATTCTGAACACACTGCATCCAACAGATTAGGCAAAAAACCCAAGTTGTTGTAGGTTGGGGTTCTCAGCTTATTCTCACTTAATTATTTTCCTGTTCTGTTGCTGCAAGAAAACAAAGCATGGCTGCCTTTGTCCAGTTGAAAACCTTTCTGAAGAGAGAGGCTGGGGACAGCACTGAACTTTGACTTGAGATTTCATAGTCCCAAACTCAAGCTTTTTCTAGGCTGTACCATCTTGAAAATCTAGAGCTAAATAAGCCTTGTGAAGTTACATACTTCTTTCATGTTATTATTTTCAACTATACAAATATATTTTTCTCTGATTGTAACTTTTAATAATGGCTGCAACATGTACTGTTCTGTAGGGTTGTAGTTGATGCACCTTTGAAGAATTTTTTATTTCTTGTTTTCATTGAGTTTGTTGCCCAGAACTCTTAATGATGATAATTGTTGTTAAGCACATATTATTAACAATGTTAATGCCATGTACTGTATAATGTACTTAAGTTCATTACACAGTAGAAAGAATAACAATGGAGGCCTATGAATATGAGATCTGTAAGCACTAATGTGTTGATGAAACCTACACTCTATCTTGCAGCTGTTTCAAGGTGACATTGCTGACCTCTACTTTTATATTATCTTTCCCAAGTAGATAGCATTAGGTAATACTCAAATTCAAAATGAGTTAATGTGTGGCCCAGCTGTTGCAAAGACTTCACAGGCACATTTGTCTGTTCCGGTATGGAATTGACTGAGTGTGGTGCAGGAATGTATAATTAGGGAAACATAATTAAATAGGCTGCTGACAGAAAAGTATGTTTGGCATCTCAATTGCTGACCTCCTCTGACATTGTTCTGAAGTTCTCATACAAAGATAGTAAAGGGGTTTATCTAGATTTATTAGTTAACACTCTGACATACTATGCTTTTGTATTATGCTTTTTTTAATGCTTTTGCACAGCAGTGACAAACGTTTTCAACTTTCTGATGTGTTTGTGGCCACTGTTGGCAATTTATTTGTAATGCTTATTAAGGTACCCCCAGTAGAAGAAGAAAATGCTTGTTCATACTAATTTGAAAGAACAAAGCATGACATAGAAACAATTCCTCAACAAACAAACCAAATCTGCATCTCAAACACACCGGGATTTTGCAGAATAATTTTATAAATACATGTTAGTTAAAAATCTTATAGTTCCTGAAAAAATATAAATTAATGGAAACAAAATGTAAGTATACACAGGCAATTTCTTTGCCTGAATGTTAAATCCTCATTTCCTTTAAATGGCTTCAGTTTCTCTGTGAAAGTGTTTCTGTAGTTGTTTTTGTTGTTATTCACAGTGCCCTGAACCTACTTTCACATTGTTATTTTTTTCTATTTCTCCTGGAAATATTTAGAATACTGTATGTAAACAAAATTATTCTGGGAGGACTTTGAAATACAACAAAACCAGTATTGGTCCTATGAATCATCTTCAGGAGTAGCTGTTAAACCTAAGAAAAATCTGCATTTCTGCTCTTAGAAAGAGGCAGAGGTGAAGTGCCTGAGTCTCATCTTGGGCCTTAAAACTATGGCTTTTATTTGTGGGATAAGGGAAAACAGTGCCCAAGTGTTAGAGCTGTATAACCAGTAACAGTCCCCTTAGACCTATTTATTTTGTGTTTTAATCACTTGGTGTTAACAAGCTTGGCTTTCTGTGAATAATGCAGTAAAACGGAGTCTGGGTTCTCTAATCAAGTACTGCACTTTTTTGCCTGACATGGCTTTTCAGTGACATGGTGCTTGCCGCAGCATCTGGCTACTCAATGGTTTGGATATTCTACAACCTTGACCTCTTGAGTTTTTCCTGCAGTTGGAATTAATAAACAAAGAGGGAATGGTCTGTCTTTTTAACACTGACTTGACTTACCCACACAACAGTTGTTTTTTAAATATACCTGACTATATAGAATATTTATAACCCTATTTAGTGCTAATGCTTTATTTCATTTTTCTTAGCCTACCCATGCAACTCAACAGCTTGCTAGTTACTTTAGAAACAGTTTTATGTGAACTATGATCTTAAAAGATGAAAGGCAGCAGAGCTTAGTGCTGATAATATGGCCCAAAAAGCTAAGGTAATCTAGGGTTCCGAAACCCCTTTTCCTTTTCAATAACGTTATGAACTTCTGGTCAGTGTGCTAAGAGAGCCAAAATAAGGTGATTTAATATCTTCATAAAGTTGTTCTTTAATTTTAAGTGAGAAAAATAGCTTAGTTTTGAAGTGTTTCTAAGTGAGGAGCAGGCAGAATATTAATGAACTGAGAAATCTTCAGGCTATTCTGTGGGCATCAGGCAGAAAAATGTTTTACTTCATCTTTTTTTTTTGTCTAGCACTGTTATTGTATTAGTAGCAGTGTGATGATTATTGTTCATAAGGATGATCTTGAGCAAGGTTGATCTTGACCTCTAAGGAGAGGAGGCTGCTGACAAAATTGGGTGTATTTCAAAGCTTTGTTCCATTTGTATTCTATAAACTTTTTGTGACAGTAGGTAAATGAAGTATCATGACAGCAGCTCTGTACTACATTTTCTTTCTTGCAGGATATCTTGAATAATCTTGATTCATGTGATCTTGAGGATGATGATCTCATGCTTGATGTGGACCTACCTGAGGACCCACCTCATGATAAGGGTTAGTAAATTAGCCAAGCAATCTTATTGAGAAACTGCATTATGGGCTTAAAGAGATTTTTGAGTTGTGTTGTTCTGACTTCTGCTTTAATAAGCTGATGTGCTTTTCAAATTGTTTTTTTCTTTAAGTAACAAACTCTCTCTTTTCTGAAATGCAGGAAGTATGATATTTATGTTCCCCCAAATACAACTTTTGCATTTGAAGAATTTTCAATTTAGACATTTACTGCCTTTTATAAAAATGCAACCTTGTTATACAGTTTCTTCAAATTATTTTAGTAGAATAAATTTTTAGCTTAAAGTTACTCCTTCAGTCTTATGCTGCAGCTAATGTTGGGACAACATTTTTTCAATTTTGGTGAATGATAATACAATTATTTTTGAGGCCATTATTTGTTTTCTTCTATAAAATGGCAATATTTTCTAATACATTTTATATAGTTCAGGTAACAGAGGCCTTAAGGTTTAAGATGTGGTTTTTCAAGAAGTCTTTTATGCACTGTTGTTGTCAGTGAGAATGCTGGCAAATATTTCACAGGCAGAGAATTGTGGTATCTAGATGCCATTAAAATAACACAGATCCAGACTAGAATGAACTAGGCAAGGCAAATTATTGCCACCACATTTTCTCAAATCCTGGACTGGAAGAGCTTGGGGCATTTATTTTTGGTCAGTTTTGAACTACTCATAGGAATTGTGACTGTCATGTGAAGATGGGTATTAGCTTTACCTCAAAGTTCAGTGGGAGTCAGCTAATATGTGGAGCACTGTGGTATCCCACCCTGTACCAAAAGGCTTATCTTGTTTGGTGTCCTGGTTAGCTACCTGCTGA
>NW_009953797.1:851272-865777 GCF_000747805.2 Chaetura pelagica
CTGCTGAACACTGGGGAAACTGAGTTTCTTTCGGAGTTCCATCAGTGCTTTTGGGGAAGACTTCAGTGTGTATGCAAGCTATGAAGCCAAATTAGCAGTAAATAAACATACATTGATCCATCTCCTGCAGCGGTGGCACATTTCAAGTGTGCACCTATGAAGTGTAGTACTCAATCTTTTACACCTCAGACTAAGTTTTCCAGCATACTTGTGTGAAAGCTGCGTACTAACATTAGTCCTACTATTCAAATTTTCAGCCTAGATAAGTGTACAGTTTTTTAATTTTCCAGAATGAATGACAATCCAAGCCTAGGTGATTTCTTGCAGTACTACTGGTTATACACATAGATATTCTTTCAGTAATGGTGATTTTAATCCTGTTGGAAAAATTAAGAAACATTTCTACAGGTTAGATCAATTTCTCATAAAATGAGAATAAAATGTTCTCATAAAATGTTTAAAACATGCACTGATGCTGTATCAGTAATTCTATTTTAAATTACTCACTTGAAAACTGTTAAAAATGCATGCATTTAAGATGAATGTTTGGTACGAAAAAAAGTTTGTTTACCATTTAATCTAGACACAAATGAAATATGATTTTAATTCACTGCTCTCTGAATTGCATCAATACAAACCTACTCACTTCAACAGCTTAGCATCAATAAAGTTTGTGCAGCTGGAATATATTTTGTGGCTACAACAACCTGCTGTGTAAGCTGCTGGTTCAGGAGGAGAGACTTGCTGTTTGGCATCAATATTAGCTAATGACTATTATTATTGACTGTTTTTTAAGTTGGGTTTCCATATTAAATGGGCATAAACGGGGTGTCTTGTATAATTGCTTCTTATGTTAAAACCCCTGAATTTTTAGCAAAGAAGATCTGAATAGCAGTATTCAAAAGTCACCTCCAGGCTTTCCATTAAATAATTATGACCACCTGAAAAAACAAAGTTTGTTAATACTAATTTCTCTGTACTTAGTTCTTAATTTCATTTTCCAAAGCTGAAAATTATAATAAAATTACTTAAAGTTATTGAGGGCTTATTTTGAGTAGACTTGCTTGAATTTTCATGTATTTTGAGCTGTAGAAGGATGTTTCTAAAGGAAATCTACTGTTACTTTAGATGAGCAACTTTGTTTTCTTACCTACTTATTCGGTTATTGAACTAGGTGTTAATTGAATCGTAGAGATGAACATTTGTTATAATAATATTTAACAGCACTTTTTGCCAACACTCTATTTGTAATTATGTGGCTTCCCTGACACCAACCTCTTAAGACTTTCTAGGTCTACAGAAACTCTCCTTGTTTCATTCTGGAGTCTGGGATACCGCTTGGACACTATTTATAGAAACAGTTCTAGCTCAACAAGTATGCAGTGAGTGAGGATGGCAGTTTTAAATCACAGGGTGAAACTGGGCTCCCTTCCCAACAGCACGCAGGCTGGGAGCTGAGCAGGAAGGAAGGCCTGTTTATGAGCGTCTTATGCGCAGCTATGTCTGAGTAGGCAGCTGAATAAAACAGTGTTCTCTCGTGTAAATTATTCTCCTAGCAAAGGACTGACAATGTGAGGAAAAACTCCTTGGGTAAGTGAAGGAGAAAATGCGATGGCAGAGTAACAGTTCATGACTTTTTTTTGCTGTGTCTCACTGCACGGGTAGCACTTATTTTGGCTCTGTTTCTTGTGGTTTACAAGCTGTTGCCAAATATAGCTTTAGTTCCCGTCAGGAGTTTGTGGAATTTGCTGCTTTGCTTTGGGGAAGTTCATGTTTTAAAGAGATTGGTTTGTTTGTTGTAAGTCATTCTTGTTGTCCAGGTAAATAAAGATTCAAGGTCTTTCAATCTTTTAAATAAGCAAGATTAATGAGATGAGATATATATGTATTTTAAGTAATGAAACCCTTCTCTTTTGGAACTAAGTACTCGCTTTTTTCTGAAATGTCGTCTTTCTGTATTCATGTGATGTTTGAACTTTTTAAAGGCCTGAAGATCCTGTCACTAAGGAAGACAGGAAAATGTTACTTACAGATTTTATTTTTCTCTTGTCCATAGCCTTATTGGCTCCAACTGATTTTTTTACTTAAATCCGAAATACTTATAAGACTAAATTCTGTACTTATTTTCTACAGGCTACTATTGTTCTTTTAACAGTTTATATCCTAGTAAAAATGTGCCGTCACTTCAGAAGTCTGCTTGGCAGTCCTAAAATGCTTTTGTTTTTTTTTTAAATCAGTTTAAAATCCCCACAGATTTTACACTGCATTTGTTACCAGCATGTTGCAAATATTGTATTTACAAGGACTTAGGAACAAATTTTATAATTTTTGTTATTATTTTTTTTACTTTATGCTCTCTGTAGAGGAATGTGAAAATATGAGCCGTTATGATAGACAAGACAGAAATGCTAGGCAACATCAGGAAGGTTTCTGGAAAAGAGCACCACAACAACGGTGGAATACACAGGATCACTATCATCTTGGCCACACTGATCACTATATCCATGGTAAAAATGACTTGAACAGGTAAAGGACTTGTCTCTTTTCTCCCAAGCAATTGAAATACCAGGATGAGAAATGTCTTTTGACACAGAAGGGTCTCAAGGGATACTGCATACATGACATTTTCAGAATAGCTGTATGTCTGTAAGTAGTGTGTCTGGGTGGGAACATCACTGAGATTTATAATTTCTTTTCAAAATTTTTGTTTCTGTCACGGTTTTAAATAAAAAAATATGTTGCTTGTGTTTATGTGATACTACAAAGCCTGGATTAAGTTACCATATATGTTCCATGGAAAAACATTACACTGTCTTCTTATTTGCAGTTTGTAAGTGTGGACAGCTTTTTACTTATTGATTTGTTTTAAAATTCTATGTAAACATATCTTGGAGGCTGGCTTGAATGGCAGTTTATAGAAATCCTGATGAACAAACTGGTTTTTGGGTACTGTGAGAGGTGTATGCATGTGGGAAGGAAAGCCCAGCATTTCAGTGAAATGGGATTGACATTTCCTAATGTATTTTATTTACTGCTGTATGCCACAGTGTGTTAAGATAGCCCATGTTACAGAACACTTCATTTTTTACTAACTGCTTTCTAGCTCTAGTTTTGTCATCACTGTGTTTTTATTTTTTAATTATTCTTTTAAAGGGGATCAAAATACCTAGAATCTCCTGTTGGTCACTTGGAAAGCTATGGAGCACCAAATTTCTACCAGGCTCCTAGACAGCTGGTGGGCTTAGCAGAGAACACTGTGATGCTGGATGAAATGACACTTCGGCACATGGTCCAGGACTGCACAGCTGTAAAAACTCAGTTATTGAAGCTGAAGAGATTATTGCACCAGGTGAGCTGTTTAAACAGAACAAAAGCAGTAAAGTATTTTGGAGAGTGAGCCTAAGTGGGCTAATGTTCTGTTTGGCC
The DNA here is from genome assembly GCF_000747805.2 of Chaetura pelagica. Taxonomy (NCBI): domain Eukaryota; kingdom Metazoa; phylum Chordata; class Aves; order Apodiformes; family Apodidae; genus Chaetura; species Chaetura pelagica. The sequence goes on from NW_009953797.1 coordinate 854,699, forward strand.
TTATTAGGCTGTTATAATTTCCTTTATACATTGAATTTCAGTGTTCAAGAAAGTGTGCACTTTTTATTGCTCTGTAAAGTAGTACTTTTTTCTGACATTTCAGCACTTTGCAAAAAATATTAAGTATTGTTATTCTTCTTCTCTGAGGAAATAATGCTAGATTTTAAAAAAACTCAGTGGACGTGAAGAAAATTTTTTATTTAATAAGATTCTAAAAAGCTGAGATTATATTTTAATTTAGTTTTATTTTTTTTAAAATTGATTCAGTTGATCAAACCTGCATTCAGCGAGTCAATTGTAATAACTCTTTAAGCCTTTGTTTTCCTTCTTTTCTGTATGTTTTAACAAAAAGCTTAGCAAATCCTACTGGGGCATTTCTATTGGAATTGCTCAAATGCTTGATGACTTCAGCAGAAGTATGGCATTTCAGCTTCAAAAATTCCTTTGCTACCTTAAAAAGAAAAATTCCTTGAGACTTTCTTTGGAGACATATACAGATTAGCATTGAAAAGTATCTGTGTGGTGTTCTGTAGGTTTACTGTTGTTTTTTTCCTCACACAATAATGTGGAAATAAATTTGTGCTCTGAAAGTAAGATACTAAAACAAAACACAGCAAAACAAAAAGCAAATCAGCCTTGAAGCTAATTCAGGGGTATGACTGTGCCTTTTAGAAATGTGAGCATTTGCTTCCTATGGTAATTGAGAATACTGGAGATGTTTTTCCACTGATGAAATCAAAAGTATCATTCTAGCTAAAAGAATGTAGTGTCAGAGAGCGAAGTATGTTCTTAGAGCCTAGTGTCTGGGTAGTGAACTGCGTAAGCTGTGCCTCCCAACAGGCTCAAGCATCCAGTTATTACATGACATGGCAGAGAATGCTTATCCAGAGCCTTTAATACCTTTAACACAAGGACAATTAAACAACTAGATAGATGGTCTGTGCATGTGTAGATCACTGTGTAAAGTCATGCGTGTTACAGCCAAATAGTATGTGACCCTGCAGGATACTGTGTTTTAAATCTTGATCTGGTTTGTAACAGCCAGACTTCTCTAAAAGGTTCCAGAAAACAAACCTTGCCTCAAGTAGCTCAGTTTAAGTTTTTCTTAAAAAACTTAAACTCTCAGAAGAAGGCTACTCCTAGAAATGTATGTTCTTCAAAACTTGCTGCTTCTCTTGCCAAAAAATTGATCTTCTCTGCCTCACTCCCTGTAATGTAGGGTTGTGTAATAACAAGTATTACTCTTCCCTTCAAACTTGATCATGCACACTTCTCTGTATTTTTCTGACCTCATGTCCCCATTTTGACTCACTGCTTCCAAAACCCGTCACTAGACTTCTGAACATTTAATCTACACCCGTGTATTGTCCAACCTTTTAATCAAACAATATGAATGGCAATGTAAAAAAGTAAATTAACCTGCTACAGAGGGGATAACTTTAGATCCTTACTACCATTATTTACTAAACAATCAGAGTAAGACTCTCTCTCTCCATATATATATATCTTTTTGTTATTTTTAAGGCTTAAACCTTTCCTGAAAATATTGAATTTATACTGACAAGTGAGTAAAAATATTGCAGGTCTTTTTCTTTTAATTTTTTTTTTTTTCTCCATGTAAAGAACAGAAATACAAATTTGAAAACAATTACATGAGCTTTGTCTGAACACTTAAGTTAGAACTTGGTCTCATTCTGGGTTATATGAAAGGCCTCTTCTTTCAAAACTTTAAAAAGCAAGATACAAACTTAGCTGCTTTCAACCACTGTCTTTAGTAAAGGAAGCAGAGTTCTTATATTTGCTTCACCTATATTATATATTTAAATATACAAGTGTTACCTTTTTCCAGTTATGACTTTTGGCAGTATTACTTGGATAGATAGAAATAGAGCTGTAGTCAGGTCTTAGACATAAGGTCTCATGGGAACAGTTGTAGAAAGATAGTAAGATACAGTAATTAAAGTCCATTTCATACAATTATCTTACTGTAAAGCAGAGCATATAATGAATGTATACCTAGCAGATTCCTAGAGAGGCTTAATGTGCTTTATGGGATTCATTGCTGTGACTGTAGCTCACATCACCATATATAAATTACCTTGAATATTACTGGTAAGATAACTGCAACAGCATGAGTTGGGTGTTGTGTTCCCAGTTCTGCTTGGAAAAATAAGTAGTTATTTGAGCAGTCTAGCCTTTTCTGAACTCTGTGACCAGGATAGCAGTACCAGCAGTACATGTGTTGTCTGCTTACTTCTTGCATGCTGCCATCATGCAGAGTTTTTTAACATTTTCCCTGTAGTAAGTGTAACCTCTGATCTGGCAATGATCTTACAGCAGCTTACATGGAATGAAAATTGTAGGTTCTTCTTGTGCTACATGCAGTTATAATTATTTACAAGGAGATTTGGAGCTACTTGTGAATCTTCTCACTTAATGCTTAACCAGAGCACTAACTTTGCCTTGTAAGAAGAAAAAGCTCTGAAGTCTTAGCTCTAGTAATTACTGACATTTAAATGCTAATGCCTCTTAAACGTTGACTAAGGTACTTCATTTGCATGCTTAGTAGTAAATAAGTTTTCTTCTCATCTTAAATTCCTTCCTCCTCCTCAGTTAATTTCTTAAACTTGTTGCTTTAGGTTGAGGCTACAGAGCTAATGTGTTAGAACATCCTTATTTAAATAAGAATTGTGATATTTCTGATGCCCGAGAGCCTTTGATCTAGTCAAGGATTGACCATCCTCTGTAGTAACTTCCTCTCCAGTCTGGCAGCAGCGATTTGCAGCCACCCTGTCTTATCTCAGATGAGCACTTACTGATACTTTAAGGAGGACTGAAACATGAAGCAGTTCAAAGAACTGTGAGATCTGTGAAGCCCATTTTTCTCTGGGGGAGGCAAGTTTTGTTAAAAATGTTTCTTTTCAATTTACCCGTCATGAATGGAAAATAAGTTCTTATTTTTCAAGCCCAGATCTTCAGTGAAACTTACCAGATATGACTAGCCCACTTGCATGAAGGGGAATGAATGAAAAAAATGGAGTCTGTAGTGCTAAACTGTGAAATGCACCAATGTATTTTTGCTGAAGCTAGAGATTAGTAAGTCACCTGAGTATCTTTGAAGTACGTATTCATTGTACTCTTTTGGTTTTGCATCTGGTGAGATCTGCAGAGTTGCTTATCTTTGTTGTAAGAAGCCTGAAGTCAAAGAAGAAACAGGTTAGTTAATGAAATACTAAGATATTAAGTTGCATAAATTGCACCTATTTTTTTCTCTCTCTGCCACAAAATAGTTCACCTCAGTGACTTAGCTGTGCTTGAAAGAATAAGAACCAAAGAAATCACCAAAGAATAGCAAATAAAATTGACAAAATTTCAAGTTTAAACATTTGGTTAGCTGTTGGACTCTCATAAATGTTTTGACAGTGGGCAGTGGATACTGTATGACACTGATTTTTAGTGATACTTGAATGAAACTACACTCATGGTGCCAAGTTGTCATCAGGGAATAGCACCTGCTTTCATAAATCTTGATAAACTTTAGCAATGTTTCTTCAGCACTTTTCAACTTCTTAGTAAAGTGCAGATGCTGGAACTTTTAAAGAATTCTCAAGGTGAAATTATTAGCATACTATTAATAGTATATTATTTTAAAATCCTGTGTTTTGAAAGGCAGCTTATGCTGTTTGGGAACTGTGTGATAATTGCTGAAAATGCATTTGGTTCTAGAAAGTTAGTTTTGTAATAGAAGGATTTAAAATATGTTAGTAAAATGAAAGCAACTATTGTTTTAAGCTTTGAGTTCTTCCTCTGAGGCAATATAGGAGATTTTTTTCTAAAGGAGAATAATACCCTTCATCTCATCCCTTCTATTATAGAAGTTCTACAATTTTTCTTTATGTGTGCTTTTAACTAAAGTGTGCAATTAATATCACCTAAAGAAAGCAAAGGGAAAGGAGAAGAAGGAAAGTATAGGCAGGGAGAAAAACTGCACAGTCAGTCTGCTGTATAGAAGGGGCTCATTTATAATGCTGAAATACATTCCCTGGACTATTATGATGTATTTAGTCACAGAGCTTGACTTTATTTATGGCTGTGGGGTTTTTATTTATTTTTAAAATAGAGGCACATAAAATAAAACATTTAACTTCTGAGAGGAGAGGAGAAATACAAATAAGTGTGGCGTTTTTGAGCTGTTAAACTGTTTATCAGCAAAAAAAACTGCAATGCTCAAAGCCCAACAATCTATAGTAGGTAAACTGCTGCTGTATATAATCAGCACAGGTTAGAAAGAAAAAGAGATTTCTTTATTAGGCTGTTCTTGACTAAACACTTCTATTTCACAGAGGTTATTATTTATTAAGAAGTGTCACTAAATAAAAAGGAATATTTAGTGCTCTGTTTACCAAAAAACAATAAATCACTTCTTTGGGAATTTATAAGGTTAAAGGTTTCACACTTGTAAAATATTAGCATGAGAGCATATTAAGTACAGGCACTCAAAAATACAGGTTTCAATCTGTATTTGTTTGTATTTGAATGAGTTGAGGTTGTACTTTTGACAGCCATGATAGAGGGTTATTCCCATAACCTTTAGCTCGTGTCCTTGAGATGGATTAAAAATTACATATGCAGACCTGAGAATGCAATAAAGAGCTGCAGTTTAGACTGTAATGTTTGGGAGTGGGTGTGTAAAAATATTTGACATGTGGAAAATTAATTGTCTGGAGAAACAAGGTGCCTGACAGTGTTAAGAATCAGCAAAGAAAGGACTGTCATCTATTTTATCTATATGTACACTTAAAAATTCTGTCTAACTCTTACTGACTTTATCCTGAAACAATAACATAAACTTGTAGAAAATTAAGATGGTATTTTCTCAGCAGATATACTTTGAAAAGGAATATGAAGTTAAAATAATTCTCAGCATGAAATCAGACTACTTTCTTAGTCATGGCTGTAAAGCTTCAGACATTCTGGATTTGGTGTTTAGGCACTGCTAATACTATAAAATGTTAGAGGGGAGGTGACTTATTTACACTTGTCTTTAAAAAGTTACTGTAAAGGTTTTTGCCTGTGTAACCTTTTAAGTTTTTGAGTATTCTAAAAGTGTTTGATGGGAATTTGTGTGTGGATTTATTTTTTCCACTACCTGTTCCCTTTATGTAGCTAGTAGTCAATATAGGATGGTTTTCTGAGTCTTGCTGAAGTATGTTTTAATGGTTTCTGACTCCAGGTTTCCTATAATTTTCTATCTTGAAGCATGTGATTACCTCAGTTTATTACATACATTACTTAGAACTGGCTAAAAGATGAATTATATTTTGTTGACTTAAGTCCAGAAAAATCTTTCCAGTAAATGTAAATGAGTTGAAAGTAATTGCAGACAGTGATTTCTTAAATGAGTATGATCTTGATTAAACATTGTGTGCCAATTTATATATATGAATTTATATCAGGTTAAAAAAAAATCAATTTATAACTGAAGACTATCCCTCCGTAGCTAATTAAATGTGAATGTCTGCAACATCAGTCCTCTGTCAGTTGATATACTGCAGGTTATTTTCCTGCCTAAACTGAAAATAACTATGCCGGGGTTGTCAGGATGTAAGAGGTTTGAGTTGCAGCGTTTTGAATTTAAGAAAAAGTTAAACATTAACAACAATTTTTTTTTTCTTGTAATGCTGCTGTTTTTCGAAAGCAATCTCCTGAGGAAATGGGTTTGGGTTTTTTTGCTACCTATGTTTATAGGTAGAACTTCTTTGTCAATGTATTTGATAAGCATTTGTTTTCTATATGCCTCATGAGCTGCCCTCGGTTCTTGTGTTTGCAAACATCTTTTACATTTGGCAGAAATTAGGCTTTTGTTGCACCTGTATGATAAATAATGTATTCTACTACTGTAAACATGTTAGGTAAAAAACAAGAGGTAACAGCTTTTTATATTATCTGTTACAGTGTGAAGATACCTTTAGAAAGTTTACTGTAATTTTATCTGAAGGTTAAAATTAGTGTAAGTTCTCGCCAAGTTTCTGAAATGTGATTATATTTTAGCATATAATTTCTAGACCACCAAAATAGAATATGCATATAACCACTTGCGTTTGTTTTGCTAATTCATAGAGGGTTTTGCCAATCTAATCTCTTTCTTGTACATTGATAACCTTATTCTGCTTCACCAATCTCACTTCAGCAAAACAATGAAGAAGAAAGCAAAAGCAAAACAAAACAAGTTATATAGATGAATCCTAGCAAGTGTTCACAATGGGTTGGTTAAGTTCCTGCTGATAGTGTTAGAACTGAATTATTTTTTAGTTGCCCTGTGTTCATTATATGTATTAGGATAATTAAGACAATGGTAAGGGAATCGATGCAGATGAGCTTGCTTTGCTAGTCAGGTGTAGCATGGGGCTGGAGGACTTCATTTAAATCACCATTGAATATGCAGCATACTAACCTTCTTTGCAATTAGGTCTTAATCTGCTGTTTTAGAATGTTCTATTGCTTCACTTAAATGCATTCTAATGTGAACTAAAAGATGTACTAGAGGTATCAGTGATACAACTTTTAAAAGCCTGCAAGCTACTTTTGATTGAAATACATTGGCTTGTTTTGTTTTTTCCATTCCCATGATTGCTCCTTCACAATTACAGCTGTGACTTTTGTTCTGAGCATGTGTATTTGTTTCAATACACATTTAAAATAACAAGTGTTGATGAAATCTGTTTTAATATAAATTGAAATGTAGTACAAAATATATAATCTGTTAATCTGTAAATGATTCTATTGTTTTAATTGCTGCTCAGTTTCCTCTACCACTTCTGAAATGTTTTAGATTAAACAGTATTTGTTTCTTTATGGTATTATTGTGAAAATTATTTTTAAAACACTCTATTAGAACTTGTTCAGAACAGACTGTTAGCTGCTGCTTCATCAGCCTGTCACTTGCTGGCTTTCTGCCCAGAAGGAACAACCAGCCACTTGTGAATTGAGTACAACTGTGTGTTCAACAGGGTAAGCTGAAGGATTCACCATGTTGAGGAGTCAGAAGCCTTGAAATTCAACTGCTCTCACTATCATAGTCTTTAAAAAATAAAAAAAAAGCCAAGAAGTAAAAAATAACCCAAACAAACAAGTAAACAACACCAAAAAAACTTCAAGATACACAATTACATCTTAGTGATGGCAATTATATTTAACTGTCTGTAGTATGACAAAAGCAATTTGGAATCGTATGACAGTTCTTAGTATTTTTGTATTTTAATTCTGGTGATGGTTGTGCATATTTTGGCTGCAACTAACTGGTGACTGTAGGAAGAAGTTAAAACTTAATTGTTAGAAGTTAATTTTTTATTATTTTTTTTGCATCTGGACAATCTTGATGTTTCTCTGCAGTTCAGTTAAAAATTTGTGAGCCATATTTCTTAAGGATTAAAAAAAAAGATGCTTCATGGATATAACATAAATAGTTGTATTGTGAGTTTTTCCCTTAATTGATCCTTAGCATTTGAGCTGTGGTTTTACTCCCATGAATTTAGGGAGTTGCTGGTTCAGCCTCACAGCAGTTTCAAGGCAGACAGGTTTTAGGGAGTTGCTGCTTTTATATTCTACAAGTCATTAGATCAAGAAACTCCCCTTTAAGAACCCTAAAAAGAAAGTAGAATACTGTAAGATAGAAGTTTATTTTATTTTTCTTCTTTAAGAAGGTAGCATGGATGAGATGGACAGAAAGGAGGGGGTGTGGAATCTTTTTACACCCAGTAAATGTACGTTATGATCCCTCATGTCCATAAAATAACAGCACTGTAGTTGTACTGTAGTTTTGTCTCACACTGAGATTGGATACAACATTGTGCTACAAACCTGAGAATGTGTCATGAGAATATGCTGTCAGTGCGTCAGTCTGTGCCTTGACACTTGTCACCTAATGGAACCTGTTCAGGGCTGAGCCCTGAGGTTTGAGGTACTGTAGAGAAGGGCTGTGTGTGTTTTTGTCATGAGAGTGACAAAAGTGGTTCAGGACATATCCAGGCAATCATCTTTTGGCATCTTTGGTTATTTCGTTTCTACTTGCTGTGCTTAATTTCAGAATTTATGACTGTCATGCTGGGGGAAAGAATACTTTTCTGTGGTTCCAGTTTTTATAATTGATATTTTGCTCTGATGGCCGTGAATTAATTTTGTATTAGTTGTCCCAGAAGCAAATGTTGCTTTAGTAGTTAAGAATTCCTGGCTGAAATATTTTGTCTGAATATTTTGATATTGCTCAAACAGATTATTTGAATGGATACTGAAGAAAATGAAGCTTTAAAAATCACATAGCTTCACCATTCCTTTCTGATATAACACAGTGGGCAGTTTTTACCAGACTTTTTTTGCAAAATCAATGCACTTTGGCATAGCTGCAATTGTTTCTTCAGCTCTGTGAGGAGTGGAAGGCTGTTCATGGCCCTTATTTGGGCACTGTGCACATGCTGTAGCAAGGGAGGCTTTCCTATCTGGGAGAAAAGGAGAATGCACAGAGAGAGGTAATGGACATTCTAAGAGGTTCTGGAGACAAGTGATGTGTGTCCATCCTTCAAAGCAAGTTTGCAAGGGAGTTCTTTCAGTAAATAGTTTGAGGATATGAACTGCTGCTGTGTCTAGCTAGGACTGAAGGCAATAGCTGCCACCTACTCAATGCTGTGTCTTCCCACTCTTGACCAAGTGAGCTGGGCACAAGAGTCTTCCAGCTTCTTGCACTTCTGCCATAGCTTAGTGCATAAGGAACTAGTCAAACAAACTTTTTGGTAATAGATATTAATTCCAGTAATTCATCCTCCATTTCAATCATAACTTTGAAATATATACATAGTTTATGTTGCTGGTTGTAAGGTTTCCTTTAAAATAATGTTCAACAGTTGGTCATGAAACTTTCAGACAAAAATGCATGAAATATAAATAGACTCACTTAACCAGGTCAGATCTCATGGGTTGCAATATAAATCTCACAGAGAGCAAAGCATCAGCCAGTTCTTGTTTTTATTCTCTGATAGAATGATGAAAATATATCACTCCAGGACATCCCACTCTCACTTCCACCAAGTCCAGAACCACGAGAACCTGAGACAACTTTCAAGGTAAGTGACACTGAGGGACTCTACAGAGTAGAAGATAAAAGCCTGTTTGTGTATAAAAAGCACAAAGACTTCTCTGTCACTGTGAAGTAGTGCCTCTTTCTTTGTTCATCTATTAAACATTTGCTAGGTTTGCATTTGATATACTTGATCTTTTCAGTTTTGGTAAAATGGAGGGGTTTATTTGACCTTTTAAAATACATGCTTTTTAAAACAAATGCTAGCACCATTTAAATATTTAAAATAACTTCACTTTTTGTTATTTGTAGCAGCCATGTGGGAATTAACAGCTGTAGAGTAACTCCCTTCCAAAATTTGCTGCCAGCTTGTTAAGTGTTAGAAATTGAAAAGCTAGTTTTTGCTTTAAAGTATAATCATACTGTACTTGTTCTTTCATTAAATGAATTATTGACTTCAGTTTACAATTCTTTCATGTAAATAAATTTTCCCTGAGTTAATGCAGATGTTGTAGATGTAACTTAAAAACACTGTGAACCCCACAAAGTCAAAGATAGACTTTTTTTTTAATGGATATTAAAGGACAAAGCATTCACAGTGGATATTCCAAAAAGGATCATCTTTTATGGTCCAAGTCTTGTAATGTTGTGCTTTCTACAGTACAGGGATTTTATAGCATTGCTTGAGGCTCTTATTGTAAAATCAATACAGAAACATCACTAATCCTGCACTTACAGTAGTAAGTAGTAGTAGTACAACAATACTTGCTGAATATACAATAAAATTAGAAATACTCCTTGAAAGGGAAGAACACTTAGAATCTTGTTCCTGTTTGAAGATCATCTGTCCAAATCCTGGTTTCAGGGTTTAAGAGGTTCACCAAAGCTCTAGTTCTGTATGCATCATTCTTTTCATTTAAGCCTTCTTTTTTCTTTAATCAATGCGTTTGTTGTCCTGCTACAATCACTTCCCTCAAAATCTTAGTCTTAATTCCTAGAGGAATAAGGATGGCTTTTTAACTTAATAAGAAAAAAAATTTGCTAGGTTTAACTGATAGTTTGAATTGTCACATCTTTACCCAACACCATAATGTTTTTTGAAAAATTGCCCAGCAAATCAGAGTGTTGTCCTAAAGTGGTAACAAATAACATCTTCAGTGAAACTGAATTCATAGATCAATGCTATTAAATGGAAGTATGTCCCTTAGTTTGTGGCCTAGCTATAATGGCACAGTTATAAAGCACATTAAATTGACCTAATGATGAAAAAATATTTTAAAAGAATAAATTATTGCATATTTCCAATATTTACTCTGAACTTCAGGTCTTCAGTTTATAGTAGTTCAAATCAGCTGTGTTGTTTGCATTCAGTAAATGTAGTTCTGCTTATGTTTCTATATTATATTGTTCATGTTTCCATCATTCTATGTCAATGATAAATTCACTTAACTTTTAAGCTTCTCTATTTTTTGTTGTTGTATAAAGAGGAGCACATTAGTAGTAGATGCTGGGGATGTTCATCTCTGTGATGCCATTCACTTGTACAACAGATGAATTACTGCATCAAAAATGCAGCCAATTTACTTACCTTAGCCTGAAAATTCAGTCAATTGGCTCAACCCTGCCTATTACAGAAGCTTCTAGTCAAGCTTCTTCACTCTTTAGGCTGTATGCTTACAGCCTGTCTCACTGTGTTAATAAGAGGAAAACTTATGCTAACATTACTGCCTGTCCTCCATAAACATCTGATATAATATGTCCCATAGGGGTGTTGCTTTAGACTGTATAGCCGTTAAAGAAAACCTCATGTTGTCTGCTGTTCCACTGCAGATGGATGATCTGCTGAATGAGATCAGGCAGCTGAAAGATGAACTGAAGAAAAAGGATGAAACAATCAACCAGTTAGAGCATCAACTTGTAAGTGTAGCACTAAATGTTTAACAATGTCTCAAGTATGCACTGCAGTGAGACTTCAATAGGTAACAAAGCTTTAAGAGAGCTAGGTGTCT
>NW_009953797.1:865930-878417 GCF_000747805.2 Chaetura pelagica
GGCTTTTGTTTAGATCCACCTGACTCGTGAGTCTGTAATGGATCCTTTAGCGATTATACCTGCTGTTATGTGTTTGTAGCTGTACACCAGGGATATTTAATTCTGTAGGCAAGTTGTGTTTTGTATGTGTGGCACTGAGTAAGGATGTTGAGACCATTGTTTAATACATTTCATTTCCAAAACACACACTTTGAACATGAAATTCTAGGAGCTGTTCAGAAAGAACAATTAGCAGAATAAGGTAATTTATGCTTAAAGTATTTAAAAAATAACAAGTATCAGGCTTATCATTCTACTTGACATTTTTTGGTAGGTATTTTTCTCCCTCTCCTTTCCTCTATAGTCCATTAGCTTAATAAGGAATTCTACCATAAAATTTAAAGTCAAGCAAGGTACTATTCAAAGTTGATTTTTTTTTTTTTTAAACAAAAAAAGCATATAGAATAGTAAGATGAAATTGGCAAAACAGAAGTTATGGGAGCACTTTTATCACTAATCAAGTTCAGGTGAACACAAGTCCTCAGGCAAAAGTAATGCACACTTTTTCACTTTTTGCTCTTGTTCTAAGGTAACTTTGGATTTTGCCATCTCTATGTTTGGTTCTGGTAAACTCATCTGCTGTGACAAGTCTTGTAAAATAGCCCCAAGTTTTCAAGCCACAATAAAATCTGAGAAGTAGGGTAGATGAGATGCAAAGAGGTGCATACCATGATATTTATCATAGCTGAGAACAGTTTTGTGTGACTAATTAAATGTTTAGCATGTGCTTTTATACATATGTGCACTGAAACTGACCTATGGTCTTTCTGCTCTCCTTGTTTACCATGTGATCATTCCCCCTATAAAAAATTGAGATTTGGCTTTTTGCTCCATTTAAACAACGGAATTCCAGATCTCAGAATATAAAAAATAAAATAAAAATCTGAGTATTTTGCATTAGCTGTTGATTTTTCAGTATGCTTAGTCTCACTATCAGCTTTCAAAGATTTCCAGAAGGAAATCTATCCCCCTGGTAGGAAGTATACCTGATTACTGCAGAAACTGAAAGTTTTGCTGCAGCTAAGGAACTATGCTGTAAAGATGGGTAGAACTTACTTTTGGACTTACTGAAAGGTGAAGTAGAGAATGTGTTGCTTCATAAATATAAGTTAATCAAAAACCCTTTCCAAAATCCAACATTTATTCTAAACTATTTCTAGATATGCCTTGGGAAGAGAAGCAGTTGTGCAGCTCTGTAAATAGAAGTTTCTGTAGTTTAATTGTATTGTGCTATACTGCCAAGTAACGGGTGATGTTTGAACATTGGCCTTGACTATGCTTTTCAAGTGTCTTAGTTATTTTCTAACAAAATCTTGTTTTTCTTTTGGGGGGATTAAGGCCACTAGATGTAACTGCCAGAAAGACAGTCAAAAACCTGCAGGGACAACGTGTATGAACGCTGATAAATTTACCCAAACCTCCTGGAGGAGGAGTTCTGTGAGTAAAATGTGCCATTCTTTCTCGGGTATGACTTTCTGCATTTCATTCCCCAGTTCTATGGCATTTGCTGTCATACAGGTTGGCTTTGGGTAAGAGATTCTGTGCTGTGTGTGAGAGCAGTATCCTTCATGCTGTGCATCCTCTGGGCTCTTTTGTAACCCTTTTATATAAACATGTATTACAAACATTTCTTCAGACATAAGTAATTAAATTTTAGAAATCTGTTCTTAAAATGATCACCTTCTGTACTTTTTAGGTTACAGACAGGTCAAGCTGTATATTTAATTATATGTAAGGTATTTTCCTTTATCCTGACTTTTAAATCTTAGCTATCTATAGTTGTGGTTTCTTCCTGGTTAAAATGTTGTTGCTGCTTTCATATTTGTTAAGGAAAGCAACAGTGTTCCAAGTTTCATAAATGTAAAAACAAAAGTTTATTTATTATTAATAATTTATTTGAAGATTTTGACATATTAAAAAAAATATTGGGTGAAAATCACTTTGACAAAGGACATCTTCATTCCCACATGATGTTGCATGGATCACTTTTTGTTTCATTGTATTTAACTTAGATTCTTCATGGAACTCTAGCAGAATACTTAAGATGGGGGAGAGACAACATATTTGATATTATATAATAATAAGGAGTTATCTTTGAACAAGACTTTTGTCAGTCATTAGCAAAGACTCTGAATCTTGGATCTGCAGTTCTAGCTAAAATATCTTAAGAGATTTCTTCTAAAGATTAAAAAAGGTCTTAGATTTCTTATTCCTTTGTTTATACCCTGCCTTGATTTGCTTGATATAAGATTTTAGTAAAGACCCCTGCTATCCTTCTAAACTCACCCTTTTGTATGTATAGTGCAAGGACAGAAATGCCACCACACTATGTTCAGCAGTTGTTAGCAATCAGCTTTATCCTGTTGAGACCCTGGTTCCCAGCCACCTTCTGTCTGATAACAACCCAGTTTAAAGAGACCATCATTAATCAGCTCTTAGTTTGCTCTGACAGCTCCGTTCCAGAAAGTATGTGTAATGTCTGTGACATTTATCCTTTGTTTCTCTTTTCTTGTTACTTTGTAGCTTTTGAGCTCTTGTATTGTTTCTGTTTCCCATTTCATTTCCTATCTGTGACGTTTCTGTGATGTTTTTGTGCTTTGATACTTACTATCACTGGGTTTATGGCTATTGTTGTTTCCATGTTCCTTTTTTTCCCTATCATTTTCCACATAAATTCAGAGACAAATTAGTAACTATTGAAAGTTAGTTGCTAACTGCAAAAGTTTAGTTTGAGCAAGGTGTGGTATTGTTAACACAAAGATATTGGAGAAGATGGCGAATGTGAATTGATGTCTCAGGTAAAAGTAGTAATTTATTCAAATTCTGTGGTTTTGTTCTGGTTGAATTATATTTCTACTAAGTTATTCAGAAGGTTTGTTCAAAAATACACTCTTTTTTTGTGATAAGGAAATTAGAGTTAAGGGGTATAATTTAAAAAAAGAAAGACCTCTGCTGTACTAATGATTGGGTGTGTGTACAGAATGTATTTTTGAATGTCTTCTTCTTTGCATGTATTTTAACATTTTGGAGCTCCTTAAGGTGGGATTTCTTAAAGGGGGATGATAGACTTGCTGTTGTAAACAGAGTTCCAGGTGTAATGATCAGACCTTAACTTTCTGGTTTAATAGCTGCACTGCTAACAGGCATTTATGTGCTTCCTTGCATGGACTAAGAGGAGTACAAATGTGGAAAAAGCTTTGGCATGAAGTCATTGTTGATCTGGAGCCCAGTGACTTAAACTGTCACTTGCAAAAGAAAGGGGAGACAATTGGCTCTATTTTCTTGAGGCAGGAGTATGATAAATTGAAATGGCAGGAGACATGAGTAAAATGTGTTCTTACTAAAAAAGGTCTTATATATTGTTTTGCTTTATTAACATTCCTCTTCAGTTTAATATATTGCTTTGAACTGAGAGTGCAGGCTGGGAGAAATCAGATCTATTGGTTCTAAACGTGGTATGAATCATAGGCCATGTTTATGAAATTAAGTTTTTATATAGACTACGATTTTTAAAGACTAAATTATAATTGAAAACTTGGCAATGAGCGTACAGCTCCTTTGAGACATAAAAAGTTTTTTTGCTACTTTAAGCTTGTTAATATTTACCAAAGTTAATGAATATTTTATTGTTTCCTTTTTTCCTGTGTTAACCTGTTTGTCACTTGACGGTGAATATCAGGAAGTTACTTTCACTTCCAAATTATTCTGACAGTTTACAAATTCTATCAGAACTGATACTGTATGTTCATTCCTGAAGCAAAAATAGCAGTCTAGGAACACACAGTTTTAAGAAATAGTTTAAATGCTTCCAGAAATGCTCTTAGTTAATAGTTTAAGTAATGTTTCACAAAGAACAGATGCTAGAATAAACTAGGAAATAGTGAGAGTGGAAATTGGCTATTAAAAGATTTCAATTAGAAATTTAAGACTGTATGAATGGCAGTAGTTTATTGCAGGTTTATTACCCATTTAAAATGGCTGGTATTTCTGATCACTTCATAGTCCTCCCAGTAAATAGGCAAGTGAATATTTTAGAAAGTCATGTTCTTATCATTTTTTTCTTTATTACCAGATATTTTTAGAAAAGGGCCCATCCTGATGTGATTATAAACTTCTCTGTTTTTATTCTCTTTAAAGATCACACAGCATTTGAAAGTACTCTTGAGGTTTTTTTACTATTTAAAGATAGGTATGTACATAAATGGAAACTATGTAACTCTAAGTTAATCCTTTACTATTTCATGTAATAAAACCTAGTGGCTAAAAATAAATGTTTTGAAAATTGAGCATTAAGAACCAACCTATTGCCTCACCCCTGTGCTGCTATATGGTGTTTCTTGCAAGCAGTGTCCTGACAGTCTGCTCAAAATCACAGTATGTAATTTCTGAGTATTTGTACAGACAAAGACCACTTTGAAGGAAACATTTTTGGTTAGCAGTCTCCAAGCCTTGTACAAGTATTCACTGACAGGGTAGACAGTCACATTTCTAGAAGAATTTCTCATAGATCTCTTACATTTCCAGTTAATCTATGCCTATCAATTAACTATCATGGGGAAACAAACAAACAACCCCCCAAAAAAACCAAAACCAAACAAACAAAACCAACCAAACAAAAAACAAACAACAAAACACCCAATGCCAAACAAACCGACCACAAAACCAAAACCTGAAAGAATGTACTGAATATTACATTACCTGAAGAAATTAATGTTGATGGACAAAGCTTACAAAGAAGAAAAATGCAAGCATCCATTGCCACAATTGTCTCTCAGGCTTTGCAGCATTGTTTCTGTAATGCTAAATGCTTTAAAATATTCTGAGGGTAAAGGGGTTAGATATCAAGTTTATATTGATGTTATTTGGCTTCTCAAACTGGAAAGGTTGTTTGCACATACTGAGCAGTAGAAGACAAGCAAGCAAAGCCTGTATCTGGATGATGTCTGTAAAGGATTGTGGCCCCTGGTTCCTTAGCACAATACAACTCCTAGTTCATGGGTGCTTTTCCATGCCCTGCAACAGTATTTAGTGTACAGTAGATAGTACATGGTGGTGAGAATAAGTTTTGCTTTCCAAATGTGTACAAATTCCTTCTTGTCTCTGGCAAAATGACAACAAGAAACTCAGTTTGCCTGGGATCATGCATAATCTTGTTCTTTGCTACATCTCTGCTTCTGTGCTGAGATGTACTCTTTGCCTTCCATCTGAATATTGTTCCACTCCGTCCTTCCAAACCCTTTCACATCAGTTGTTTTGATAAGCCTTCCTAATACTTCCACTGTGGTTGGGTACTGCTGTCTGAGTATCTCCTTCCACCTTAGCTTTAACATTTCTATATCCTTTGATTCTGCAGCTATGAATTTAAGCTTCCAGGTCACTATTTTAGTGTTTATCTTTGCATTCAGCCCAGATTTCTCTTGTTGTCCAATGCTCTGCTGTTCACTTGCTGATCCATTATAATGTACATTCTTGGTGAGAAAGAACCATGGCTGGACTAAGTAGTGTTGTGCATGTTTCTTACTCTCCTGCAGTAACAGTGTGTAATATGTGGGAAAATGCACAGAAGAGAGATTCTTTAAACCTTTCACAGGCAATTATTTCTGGTTTAGTGTAATCCAGCACGTAAGACTATTTATTTTTTTTCACCTGAATGCTTTCAAGAAGAGCAGTGCCTGTCAGAACTGTTCATTTGTAATCTCTCTGGCCGGGTGCTGGGCTGGCAAGATGAGGCTGCTGTAAAAACATTTTTTTTGTGTTGATGCTTGAAGTATGTCATTCTAGGTTTGTTCATGGTGTGGAGCTCTGAGTTCATATGAGACAACTGGCAATGCTTGGAGGGATTCAGCAAAAACCGCCAATTCTTTGGAGTGCTCAGAGGCTCCAGCTGTATGGATAAAAATAGTCGTTTCATGTGTTTGTTTTTTTGCAGCAGAAAATATATTTTAAAACAGTAGCAGTTTTGGATATTGGTATATCCTGGGGAAAAAAAGTTGGAATATTTGGGTGTTGGCCTAAAATTACTATTTAGCATAGTTTAGAAATACTTGTCCTTTTCTGGCAGAAGCAATTGCTTTGTTTGTGGGATTGCTTATTCTAAGGTTGAGGTCTCTTCATAGCAGTGGAAAACTCTGGCCATAATATCTTCATAGTAATCTTTTTTTAAAAAAAAACAACAAAACAACAACAAACCGAACAGATCTACCAGTGCAGTCAGGGTCAGAACTTTATTAAATGTTCAGCAGCAGTTGCACAATGAATCGGGATTTCTGAAGAACATAATTCTTTTTGTTCTGGTTTGTAGGCTGCTTTAATTTAGCTGCTCTTATTTTTCCATTCCTAAGCCTTTTGTTTTGCCTGGTGTTTAAAATTTAGAAACACTTATCTTTTGGAATACCTTTGCTGTTTCACAATTCCAGTATCTGGGAAACGAAAGGAATGGGATTTCATAGAAGCAGAAGTTTTCAGCTGCAAAAGGGGTTTTACAAACTTAGATCTGTCTCACTGAAATAAGAAGAAATCAAGATTATGTGATTTAAGGGGGAAGTTCCAGCCTGGATAGATTTATTTTAAAGGTGAAGGAGTGGAAAAAATGATAGACTGCATTAAATTACTCTCATGCTTTGAGAATGCGACACCCACAGTGTGTCACTTTTGTGGTGAATGGAAAGGTCTGACAGGCAAACCACACGTGGCATTGACGTGCACGGGTCTCTGATCCTGTAACCAAAGGCTCAAGCTCCAAGAGCAAAGTGGAAGGAAGACAGTCAGATGTCTGGAACTCCTTTTTTCACATTTAATAGTGCTATCAAAATATGAGTGAAGTGGACTCTAAAGCACCAGGATTTGCTAGAAAATCTGTTTCTATGCCATACATTTTTTTTCATTGTAATCTAAAGCTGACTGGTGTTCCAGTGTCTTAATATTATGCAACTTAGTGCTTGGGGAGGCATTTTTGAAACATACTTGAAAGCTGTAAAACCACAATTTTTAGCATGTATTTTTGACATGCAAAGCTCAGCTCCTATACTTTACCCCTAAAAACATCTTCAGCAGAAATGTGTGTGTATATAATGAATAACAATTGAGGTATTTGCAAGATTTCTGACTAGTTTAGTTTTTCCTCTGTGATTTTCTAGCGTTTAGCTGTTGCTGTTACCAAATAGAACAACTGGGAAATATAATGATACCTTTCTGAGGGGGAAAAAAGAAAAAGAATGGTGTGGCTTTTTGGTGTCTTGTTTTTTCCCTGTTCTCTTTTTTTATTATACTTCTCCCCCTCTCTCTTTCTGCACAGGGTGGGTATTCTGCTCCCTCCTTCTCTCCCTGGCAGGGCTCATTCCAGGGCATCCCTCGGACTGTTCCACCGCACCGCAGACAGAGTGAGTCTGTACCTCTCACTCATCTCCCTCACCATGTTCCAGTAGCAGTTTCCCCTTTGCACGCACTGTTCATCTTGTAGTACCCTCCTTTCTCAGGCAGATTTACAGGCATACACAATAGTCTGTGGCTAACCAAAATGCTTCCTTCAGCCAGTGTATAAGCAGCTACCACTCGTAGCTTTGTAACAGCTGTTAAATGCTGATGTACTTCAGCAGTTCTTCAGGCAAACCTGAGTAGGCCCTTGTTTCCAGTCTTGTCTTAACATTAATCTTGCTTGCTGCATTTTCCCTTTCTCTTTCATGGCTGTAATATACCATCCTGTGTGTGTATGTGTTCTGTTTGCTCGTAAGTCTGCATGTGTGCGTATGTGGATGTATATACATAAATACACTGTGAATACACATGAAAACGTTGCTGAGAAAGTGTTGTTTTCATTGCCTCTCACAAGAAGTTTTCTTAACTTTTCAGAATGGCTTCCCCCAAACTAATTTTTTTTTTCCCCCTCTCTCAGTATTTGTTGTAAAAAGGCTTCTAATACATCGAAGTGGCTGTTGCAAAACTTGCATGATTTATTAACATTCCTTATGTGCTAGCTACAATGTGGGCTGATGTAAGATGCATTTGTTCTCTTGGCTTCAATCTGCAAAACAAAAGACAATTGCTGATTTTAAAACTGTATGCTTACGTAGACATAGAGAAATGGTAAGTCTTATTTTGTGCTTTGGTATTGCATTATGAACAGATAGTTGTTCAAAGAAATATAACTAGTTCATAAAGCTAAAGTTATATTCTAAAACGTACTGTAATTTGAGAATTACAGTGTGTTTGCCTAGCAAAGCCCAAGAGTGTATTTGGACAAGAAACAAAGGAGAAAGTAAAATTATGGAAACATACGATAGATTTCCAGGGCCAGTGGAGATCTGAAGAGTAAGCTGCACCTTGGAAAACAAAGCTTACATGTATTTCAGACTACAATAATCTGAATTTATTCCAATTGCAAGAAAAAAACATTGTAAATTATTTTGTAAACTGTGTTTCAAATACTCTCTTGAGGTTTCTGTGACAATGTTCATTTAAGCAACTCATCAGGAATGCATAGCCTGTTTGATAGGCTTTTCTCTATGCGATGGAGGGATGTGCTTCATTTTTCTGTGGTCTTTGATGTGGGACTGTGTGTGTGTAATGAATGTAGCACCCCTAAAGCTGATCATCACGTCGTCTTTTTCTGGAGAGGGCCAGCAGTAACACAGCCTGGCTATTTTGCTATCCTGTCGGCAGACCACCTGAGTTTAAAAAGATCAGTTGTAGACCTCAGAAACATAAAAATGTCACATTTTAGGGGCTTACTGAACAGAGAATCAGAATGGGAGGCTAATGTCTGAGCTGCCAGATGTGTGCCTCTGATGTCATCATTCACACCAATTGCTGAACTGAAAAAAACTTTGCTAATCTTATTTCCCTGAGCCCCCCCTTTTTCATTCCTTCACTGATAGCAGCAGCTTCTTATTCAGGGATCCCATAGCAAACTTCCATTACTAAAGCAGGTTGGATTTTTTAGCACACATCTTATACATTAAATTCTATGAATTATTATTAGTAAAGGAAATCAAGTAGGTGAAAACTGACCCTTTGACTAATCAACCAAAACTATAATAAATCTATTGCTCAGGAAGAGAAATGTTTCATGTAACTGAGTATTCCTAGCATTTTTCTTTTAAAGTCTTAGGTTGATCAAAAGATAAATATTGAGAATAAAAATGCAGTATAAATGAAGACGTTTCTTGGACACTTTCACTTTCTTGCAAAATCATTTATGTATGTCTGTGTGAAGGATCCCATTATGCAGAACATTATTAGAATTATCACTAGCATCCTTATTTACCTGCATTGCCTTGTCCCTTGGATCAAGGGGTTTAGGTCTGATGGGTTTTGAGATAGCACAGAATGCTAAATGAGGGGTTTTGAGGCAAGTGATGAGCTGGGTGTCACCACCAAGAATAGGAAAACAGCCTTAAAATCAATGTTAGCATTCTTTTGCAAGAGTATAGAGAAGGGGATGGGAACACAAAGCAGTCTCGGTTTTGCTTGGCTGTGTTTTCTGCTTGGAGATCTTGGAATTGAAGCATTTCTTCTCTAACTTCTGCATCCTGAACCTAAAATATCTATGCTTGTGGATATTGCAGGTTTTTTCCCAATGTAGTTATTATCAGATGGAACACTAACAAGCACTGTAGATTATGAGGACAAAAATCTGTAAGCTGTTCATATTTAGTTATTTATACATGGTAAGATAATTTTACTGCTGCTGAACAGGACAGGTAATATTCTATCCCTACTGCGAAGTACCACAATACTATCATATGGTTACAGTTCTCTAATTACACCAGTTACAAAGTGACAAGGTTAATGCACCTACTGCTTATCTTGCTCTAAGAACTTTGGTAATGTGCTTTAGAGTTGGATGTATGTTTTAATGAGAATTAATTTTTAGTACTTTTACATTTATTACCTTTATGTTGTTTCAACAGCTTTGGAAATAATTCAGCATTTTATATTTCATAAACACTTTCCCAATAGTATCTTGATTTTTGTCATATTATGAACAAAATTATATGTTTCTTATTCTTAAAACTGAAATGTATGTCTTGAACTCAATTCTTATGTAATGCTCCTTGATTTTAATCTTAATAATAGGATACAATTTGATGACACAGCAAACTTTCTTTCAACAGAGTTTGAAATGTTTGCTTTCATATTCTGGAGCTTTAATGATGCAACTCTAGAAACACAGAATTTAGAATGCAAATTGGCAATGAACAATTATGAACTCTTCTTGTCATAAAATATTATACCACTCCCTGTAGGCCCCTAGCTTGGAGTGCTTCTCCACAGGGAAATGCAGATGAAAGCTGCTTGATTACTCAAGTATTTCAGTTCACATCTCTGCTTACTGTGCACTTCATGGTGACTTCTTGTATGTAAGCATTACAAATAAAGGTCCTGTAAGCAATTCTAGCAGGTCACATGTAGCTTTGTCACCAGCAAGAAAGCTGCTGTATGCACACCAAATATAAATCAGGTGCAGGCTTTGCTTTTACATATTTTTTTGTTGTGTTTTTTTTTAACAAGGGTACTACTTCTTTGTTCTTTGTAGGATGTTGGTGTTAGCAGAACGAAGTTGCTTCAGAATATTATCTTGAAGTTCTATGATTCATATTAAGAGAGTGACAAATTACTAAAAGTGTCCTGGAACCATTACATAAAGAAAAAACTCCCATCTCCCATGTTGAGTAGTTTCAGATTGGACTACAGGAGAAATATCTCTTGTACCTGACTAAGCTTAATTTTACATGTGTTTTACACATTTTTCTGTTTGTTGCATATGTATCTGATTTATAGATGTAATGCCTGCCTTGATGGTAGTTATATATTACTTTCAGTAATTTTTTAATTTGAGGAAGACAGTATTTTTCTTTTAAGAAAGTTGGGGTTTCTATACAGACTGCAGAAAAAAAAAAAAAAGCTGTACCATATTACTGATTATTTTACTTACCTCCATGCTGTGATGAAAAGTACTTTAAAAAAAAATTGGGTTGTTTAGTATTATTGCTATAAATACTAGCCCATGATGTGGTATGCTGTTTTGCAGTGTTGAAATATGGGTATAATATAGCTAGCTAAAACAGAAAAGAAAAAAAAAAAAAGCAAACTGAAGGTATCAACAAATGCTGCTGATTAAGTTGGGAAATCTAGGTGTTTTCCAGAGGTAGAAAATGAGCTTTCCAGTGTGGCCTTTCAACAGGGATGTCCTTTCAAGCGAAGGCCTGTGAAATGACAGCTTATCCTGTGACAAGACAGTGAGATAAAGGATGTCAGAACAGCTAGAAAATTAAAAATTGATGTAGTAGCGTTTTTTTCCCTTCCTCCCTGCCCTCTCCTAAAAAGAAAGCTGGTGAACGAGTTCCTAGAAAATGGAGTATTAAAAGGCATGGGCAATATGGCCAAGATACACAATACATTGTTGTTCATTGTTAGATACCTAAAACTGTATGTGCTTGGACGCAAATTTTTTTGATTTATACAGCTGTAATGCTACACACAAGTTCTAGTTACAGCTCTAAACAGTATTTCAAGTGTAAGAGATAACTGTGTTAAAAGACTTCAAGTTACAAGAGCAAAGGTATTCTGTGCAGATCTTGCTATAAATATTTTTTGTACTGCAGTATTTCAACACCATTGCTTCCTTTGTTTCTGGCAGGTAGATTAAAAATGAGTGGGGGACATGGAAATTGCAATTTAAATGGTGAAAAGCTGCAGTTCTGTCATGGCAATTGCTCATTGTTTTGTCTTGGTCCTCTGATACCATTGTCCTTGTCTTTTTCTTGTCTCTGCTTTCCCATTATGCCATTGGCAAGGAGTTGAGAAGTTAGTCCATTACTTCTGTGATAAAGCGTGGTACAGTACAACTTCAGATTTCTTCCCATCTCCTCCTCACACATTTCCACTCTTGGTTTTTTTGCCCTATGCATGATGCATGTCTGTTGGAGATGTGCATGCGGTTCTCAGGTTTCTCATTGCTTCACTTCCCTCGTTCCTCAATACACTGCGGGGAGAAAATGTCTACTTCGTTTTACGAAGGTATTTTATAGGGAATCAGGATTGAGGTTAGAGGTATAAAATAAGCACAGCAAAGCTGAAGGGGATTTTCAGGTAGTGATATTGCAATGACTATTAGTGTCGTGACCACATTGATTTAACTTCTTTATCAGTATGACATACTTGTCTCAGTTTTCCAACACACAGCTAATGCAATCTCAGTGCAATCTCAGGGTCAATAACTGAGTACTAAAGATAATCCTTCTTGTGGACATGTTGTCATTTTTCTCTGGATGATGTAACAGCCAGATTTACTTGAGAGAAAATCTCTTAAGCTAATGTGGTAGGGACTGATTTAGTAATTTTGATTGGTGCACCACTTCATCTCTTACCGGTACAGAAAGGTCTGTTTCTTTGTTGTGCAAAAAGGAGCATGTCCACAAAGATTTATTTCTAATGTACTTTCGTGTAG
>NW_009953797.1:878439-882300 GCF_000747805.2 Chaetura pelagica
TAGAGATGTTTTAGAGTCCAACTTCACGTTTTAGGAGCATCTCAAAGGTATGCTGGGTTTTATCCACTTGACTATTTTTTTATGGGACAAAACCAGAAGTCTAGCATCATGGTCTGACCCACCCTGAAATTTTATTAAAAGTTCACTCAAAGCAATGCAGATGATCAACTTTTTTTAGGATTTCTGTTAAATAAATTACTATTCCTAGAAGGTAGAACATTTCTATATCTTTCTGTTCCCCCTCCTTCTCGTGATGGATTTCACCCAACAACTAGTCTTTCTTCTGGTTCTTTTTTTTGTGAATAACATGGTCATAATTTATTAAGACCTCCTTAGTAAATGGAAAACTTGTGTATAAGGCAAAGATGTAAGCTGTGGATGGAGAAAATGCAGTTTTCAGTATTAGGTGCCTTCTAAACTGAAGTGGTGATCCTCTGCTTTCAGTGTCATCTTGAATGCATTAAGCATGTAGCAATTAGAAGAAAGTTAAAGATTTGTAACCATGATAATTGGACAGACTTTGACTAATACGTAATTAGAAAACAGTACAGTATTTAAAAAAAAAAAAAAATAGTAAAGATGACACCATAGCTTTAATATCCTAATAATTCTGAACATGGAGCTGTTTTCTACTTTTGAGTTGTCAGTTTTCTTCATATTAAGCTGCTTAGACCTTTTTAGGTCATGAAGGATAATGAAAAAATATATATTTTTATATGTGAAAATGCAAAATTGTCCAAATGTAAAGGCTCAAATATTACCTCATTTTTGTCAAAAGAACTAAAAATAACATTATCAAAAGCTTGCTTCTTTGCTGTATTTCATATATTTTTGTGTCCAACTCAACTTACTGTACAACTTAAGTTTCTTCTGTAAATTGAACATTTTTCATTTTGCTCATTAGTGTAACTGAGACTATTTGATATAAAGTTAGGATTTATTAGATTAGATTTTTATTTGCACTTTTCAAGTCTGGCATTTGGAAACCCTTTCTAGGTGAGAGGAATTTTTTCTGACAATTATTTTTGCATAATAGAATTCCACATAGTACTGATTGCTATAAATGTACTAATTTTTCACTTCAGGAAGGATTAGAAAATCTGAATTATTTGTTGAAGTATTTGTGATAATCAAGTATATATTGCTTGTTTTCTACATTCATTTTTAGCAATTTTGTTTTTACAGGTGAGGTCCCAAATCAATAAATCCTTTTGGCTAACATCTGTCTGTCAGGTCCTAAGCTGGAAGGATGACTTCTGTAACCCATCACTTAAACACTGAAAAAGGAAAAAAAAAAAAGTACCTAGAAGATTCTTTTTTTTTAAGCTCCGACGGTCTTATGTGTTTGATACTTCCTTTCTGTAGAATTACTTGGCTAAGGAGAATTCACAAAGCTAAGCTAGTTGTGGTCACGTGAGGAAAAATGTTCTGGTAGTAATTTTGACATCAGTTTGATTGAAGGCTTTTTTGAGGCATTTTTACCCTCTTCCTCTTCCTCCCTTTTCCCAGAACAATTGTATTCAGACTGCTGATATTTGCACTTTCCTGTCTTTCGCTTGCTGATGTCACTGGTCCGTCCAGCTTTGATATGCCATTGCTTACACGTAGAACTGGTACATTGTAAAGTGAAAAACGGCGAGTAAATAAAAATTAGGTTGAGAAATATCAGTATTTTTCTCATTACCATTATAATATTTTCTTGGTGAGGAATTTTGAGGATTCATTTTCAGTAGTAATCCTGCTAAGAAAAAGGTGAAAAGTTTAAATAATCCAGACGTGCTATTGTGCTAGCCTTTGGCATGCACAGATTTCGTTATGTTCTTCCTCCTGATTCTAAGGTTGAAAGACTGGACAAATTGGCTTTCACATTTAGAAGTTGCGAATTATTCAAGAGAGGGACTAAAGTGACATTTTTAGTCAAATCCCTTAAAGACAAAGATACCTTCTTCTTTCCTGACTATACTTCACTAATAAACAAATATTATAAGCCCATTTACTATGCACGTGCAATCCATCCATCGGTAAGAATTCAAGTAGTTTAGGGATAAAACTAGCTTGTAGTAGTTCATTTCTTCTCCTCTATAAAGAAAATGAGAAAATAATCTAAACCTTAAGTTGATAAAACTTAAGTTTTGATAGGTTTTGGATTTTGCCAAGAATTGCAGAATTTTTATCATTCTTCCAAGGTCTGCATGCAAGTTGCAAGTCTAGGACATTTTGTGAAACTAATACATTAATCTTTGAAGTCTTTTTTACAGAGAAGAGCAAAGACAAACAAATGATCCAGAAGAGGCAATGCTCTTGTTTGATACATGTCTGATCAAATTAAATCTTCTGATAAAATGTGAAGTCTTCATTGTTTTCTTTATCCTTTGGTTATCAGCTTAGTAATATGTCACAGGACAGATGTCTAGCTTCAAATGTACTTGGTTGCACTGCTTTGTTGAAGAGAATTTCTTTATCAGCCCATTTGCATTCTATTCAAGGTAAAAGTTATTTAAGTCTAGTAACTAACCTAACTAGACCATACCTGTATCAAATTTTCTAACCTCAGTAAGGCAAGGAAAATGCACTTGTAAATTCATGTGGTCCATTAAATGCCTTTCCTGCCTGTACAGTATATGGCATTGACAAAAGGTTTGGGATAGTTATCTTGAGCACGGGGTTAAAAGAAATTAAAAGATGGATACAGTGTGATAGCTGTTGTGCTTGTTTATTAAGCAATGGAATCAGAATTGATCAAGGGTACTCATGTGCCATTTTCACACTGTCCTGCAGATTTAGGTAAAACCATCAACCATGCCTTTTCCATCTTTCTTTCTTAACCTAATTGGTTTCTTTTTTGTCTTTGTGATGTTGTGTATTTCAGTGCTGGTGTATTTTTTCCTCTTAAGTTGCAAGTTACATTTGTACATATCCCATGAGCCATCCTGTTTTGTCAAAGTTTTGATTTTAAAAAAACAGATATTCAGCCCTTAGCAAGCATCCAGTCAACACACATTGGATTCAGGATGTTTTCTGGTGTTTTCTTTGCCTAATATATTATTGTATTCTTTTTTCTTTAACAGCCTCAAGTACTACAGCCTTCCAGCAGCCTTCCCAGTTCCACAGACCTCGCCCAGGGAAAACTAATAAAAATGCCACATATCGAGGCCCACAGTGAATATCCTAAACATGGTCTGCATGCAAATAGCAATCATCAGAATCAAAATGCTGCAAATATCTCTCTCATAAACAGCCTGAATGATGCAAACTCTTTAATGAGTGTACAGTCAAGCGTAAAAGATGAGAATACATCATATTTGGAAAATTTGAAAAATAGAAATACTGAAGACCCTGGAGAGATGGCTAGTAATGAAGAAGGTGCACTATCATCTTGTTCCTGTTTTCAGACCTCTACAGGAGCTGACGACAGAGAGGTGCAGACTGAATTAGCTGTGAAAGGTCAAACCTCTTTCACAAATCAGGCTTCTCGGCCAAAGACTTTAAGAATAGCAAAGCCCCCGAATGCTTTAGTGCCTCCTACAATGGCCATTCTCGCACGATCTGCAAATCGTTTCTATACTTCCAAGGAACGTGAGCTTCTACCATCAAGTAGTTCAACTCCGCTACAGTCAACATCTGGTCAGGATAACCTAAAGGGTAAACAGAGTCAGAAAGTGTCTAAACTTCGTCCACCAACTATGTCCTTTGTTAAATCTAAGCAAGTGAGCAGTCAGAAATCCACACCAGTATCTGCAGAGCCTCAGAACACCTGCTTGAAGACTAACATCCCAAAGCCACCAGTACAGAGAAAGGAAGGTGTGCAAGCACAGGGTACTGGTTTGCATTCTGGGGACAGTTTGCCCTCTAATCGGCATT
>NW_009953797.1:882459-896846 GCF_000747805.2 Chaetura pelagica
CGGCATTCCCGCCTCCCTAAGCCAAAGACACATTGAGAACGTTCCTACATCTCATTGAATGATGCCATACATTAAACTACTTCCTGTGTCTTGACTGCCTTTGAGCCTCCTTCACCTGCAAGCCTGCAAATCCTGAGTGAATATTCAAATAGCATCTTTATTTAGTGTTTGCATACTCCATCCTGTAATGTTCTGAGGCTCATATTTTGAGCTGAGCAGTTTCTATTGGGAGTGTTTTCTTATATTGTAGGTCTGTCTGAATGATTGTATTGCCCAGTGATCTTAGTAAGTAAGCAAATACTGAAGTCTGATGTGACCACGAATACCAGAATGCTGCACTATGTATTTGAGGATGGCAGGAATAATTTCTTACCTCTAAGTTATTAGACAATGAAATTACTTTTTGGTTTAACTTCTTGTTTCTGAGTACTCGTTAGGTTAGAGTGGTGGAAATTAGGCTTAGTAGCAGATGTTTTATTGGCCATAATTCTGACTCTGTATTCCAGAGGCCTATGCAAAAATCCTTGTATTTATCATTATCTCAAGACTGACCTATTTAATGTTATTTAATCTGATGGGATGGGAGGGTTGTGTTGTTTTGTTTTGCTGTAATCTGAAGTTGCTCTGTTCTTTATTTATCCCATTTTCACGGTTCACAGACAATAAGGAGATTTCACAGGGTGAAATGAACCTTCTCAAATATCATTTGTTACAAGACTGTGGTATGTTTTTATTGTGTTGAATAGACACATTGCCAGGTAGATTCTTGAAACGCAGTGCTAAGGATACTTGTGCAAAACCTTCCAATACGAGCTCTCATTAAGTGGTAAGTAGGGAGCCTCTGGGAATGAGGGGTCCATAACACCTGTGTCAACATTGCACAACATACATTTTAATTAATGATTTTTAACTTTTATTATACTACTTGTATTTATTGATTTCTGTTTAATATTGAAAGACTCTGAAGTACCTGACTTGAAATTTTGCACAAACTTTGCCATATGTGTAAGCATTTGAAGCTATTTTACAGAATAAAACTTGTATTAAAAAGCAACTATTTTTAAAACAAAAGAATGAATTAACCCCACTTATTTGCTTTGAACAATCCTATTATATCCTAATCCAGAGCTGGTACTCTTAAGAGTTTTTCAGAGATGTGTATTTTGGTTTTTGGTTTTTTCTAAGTTTTTTTGTGTGTAATTTCTAAAGAAGTGCATGATAACTGGGAAGGAGCTTTTTGGGGAAACAAAGACAAAAAAAAACAACAAAACCCAAAACCAAACCAAAACAAAAAGCCACCAAACATTTTCTGCTCTCTAGAAGTAGTATTTTTTTCTCAAAGTGAGATCTGGAAGTACGAGCCCATCATGGTGTAACTGTGGGACCATGACATGTGTGCCGTGAGATAAATATGTGATTATCCAGTAAAGCTTTCCAGAAACTTATGTCCTATCTCAGTTCTTCCCTTTTTTCCCACCACTGTCTCTTGGATGTTACTATTTGGGGTTTTTTTCTCTCCTTGAATTGGTTTTAAAATCAGCAGCAGAAAGCTGTTAAAATTACTTTGCTCAAATTCTGTTCTGAAGAGCATATAATGTCAGTAAAATGAAATGTAGTAATAGTTCGTTCTAGGCTTGGCTATAGGACATTGACATTACAGTATTTTCTTTGAGAGAATTAAAGTGAGTAGGTACAGACATTTCATAAATAGATTCAATAATCAACTTTTGTAATATAAGCTCTATAATTACGGGTATCCTGATGAATACCTTGAAAAGGAAAAAAAATTAAATCTCACCTGATTTTTTTGGTAGGTAGACAATGTCCAAGAAAGTTTTTGGATTTATCACACTAAATTATTTTAACTGACAATGAAGTGGCAAAATTAAAAGCTTGGGGAAAAATGGTTAGGGGGGAGGTTCTATTTCAGAAATGCTTGTATCAATCTGAAGTAAGACACCTGCAGGGCTTCCTGTTAACTGCGGTGGAGACAATGTAAGCAAGAAGTAAGAAGGTAACATTAAGTGTTACAGTTGATAGAAGGTGACAATAGTTACAGTTCAAGATTGCTGTAACAATTACTTTCCAGGAAAAAATGTTTCTTTCCTTGAAAAGCATTGAATGAAGTGGCCCTCAGTGTTAGCATTTGCTTTTGTTAAATTAAAAAAAAAAATCAACAAACAAAACTGACTTTTTATATTCCCCAAAACTAGCTCCTGGCAGCTAACTGTGTTTCTCAGGAGTTTTAAAAACTGCTGAGGGAATGATCAGGTTCCTGGTTTCTTTTCTGGTCCATATTGATTTCTATGGAAGGTTTGTGGGTTTTTTTAAGTTTACGTTCCTTGAAAGGAAACTCATGTTATTTTTAGTTGTATATGATTTTGTGTAAAAATCTGTTTTTCACTTAATGCTATTGACAGAGATATTTCATCATGAGTTCTTTTACTTCTTATTCTGGAGGTATGACTAGCCTGATGTAGTGATGTTAAATTTTTTTATGTTTACATTTAAAATTATAGATATCTATCTGCACCTTTACTGAAAATTAAGGAACGAAGCAAAGAGTTGATCAGGGTTTTCATAAGAAAGAAGATAGTACTTAATTATTTTTTCCTAGAAGAACAAAAATATATTCTGTGGGGTTATTTTTTGTGTGGAAGGAGCATAACTGGGTTATATTCTTTGTTCTAGCAGTTCCCCATTTTCTTCTGACAGAGTAGTGTGACATTGAGCTGGAGACAGCAAGATTTGCCTATGGGTAAGACAGATGCTAGCCTGAATTGTGTTTGTATTCAGCTGCTAACCCCGCATCCCTCTAAAGACAACAAGGTCTTTTGGCTCTTCAGACTTTACCAAGGAAGGTTCAAGTTGCATGTATAGCAAGTCCAGAGTATGGGCAAAGCCTGTCAGTAGATGGGCAACTGAAGAGAAGCAGTGAAGTGAAGGTTGAAGCTTCACTTCAGTGCAGGACAGGGCTGGAGGGGAGAAGGATAAAAGGGCACTGTATAGAGCTTGGCAAAGGGAAGTAAGTAAGTGTTTTCAGGTAATGTGTCTACCTTATGGAAGGTGCAGATTTTTCATGAGTACTGGTGCAAATTATCATATATGCGTAAATTAAAGGTTTTGATATCTTCAGGGGTTTTTTTAGGTTTCTAAAACTGGTTTATTGCCATTTTTTTGGTTTTGATTTCTCGTTCTTTTGTGCAATATTCACAGAAGTATTAAACTACTGTTCAGTATGTGTGTACAGAGGCAATTATGTGTTTTAAAAAGTGAATAAACACACACACACAAAAAAACAAAACCACCCAGAATTGCACTTTAAATGAGCTTTATTGCTTGGATTTGTGCCTAAAATAATCTAAATGCCTCCTGCTGTGTGTGGCTTTTGTTGGAAACTCATTTTCCTGGTAGTGTTGCTGTTTCCAAGGTTTCTTCACATCACTTTCACAGAATCAATATGCACTCTAGCTTGTTTAATAAGTACTCATACAGCATACTCAGTTTTCATTGTGCAATGACTTTAACTGTGGAATTTTAACACTGATGATTCAGAGAGATTATCCTGTAGCTAGCACTTCCTACTGCCAATCAAGGACAATGGCAAAACTTCCCTAGGACTAGTATAGCCCTCAAAGAATAATTTTCCCAGTATATGTTTTTGTTTGAGAAACAAAGTGCAATATTATCTTTCAGACTTTCTGGAAATAATCAAAAAGGCCCTGAAAATCCAAAACAGCCCTAACTTTTTCATACAGTTACAAAAAAAGTGGGTTCCTCAACTTTATATCTCATAGCAGTGAGACTAGATGTAACAACTAGACTGCATCATAGGTCAGTAAAATTAATTTCATTCTTGGATCTAATTGCTAATTTGTTGTAATGATGCTAGAAAACCGAATGCCATTTGCGTGATTTACTTTAGTTGCATGTCACAACCATATGCACATTCTGAAGTGTCATGCATACTTGGGTAGGTTGCATGTTGGGGGGGAGGTATTTCTGTTTTTGCACAGCACATAATCCTCTTAATATGGACATTTTCTCGTGATACAAATGGAAGTCTGTTCCTGAATTAGGATTGCGTAGCTATTCCTTATCTTGTTATAGTGGCTTTTTTCTGAGCAGAGTGGATTTAATACATGATCCTGGTGGTAGGTTTCAGTATAGTAATCTTTACAACTATGCCATCAAGGAAACAGTCACTGTTGTGGTAAAGCTGCTCACTGCCTACGTAATTATAAAAGCACCACAATAAAACCAGTATATTTCCAGTGTCAGTGAAATCTTAAATTCACTACTGGCTAAAACAAGAGGTACCCTTATTATCTGCTTTGTTGTTTTTGCTTTTTTAACCCAGGCTAGAGTAAATACTGTATATTGGAATTGGCTTGTAAAGTTGATTTAAAAACCTGTATGTAAAAATTGTCTTCAATGTCGCTCTAGTGAATAAAAATAAGTCATAATTCTACTAAGTATCTGTTTCTCCTGACTGTTCACTTCATGTATGTTTTCAAGTCATTGACTGTGCAGAAGATTTTGTGGGAGGTGGGGTTTGTGCTTATGTTTACAGTGTTTTCTCATGGAATTGTCTTTCTCTAACAGACTTTGAGGTTTTTTAGCATGAGACTTTTATTTAAAGAAAAAAGGAGAAAAAAAAAAAAAGGACACATGGAAAACCTGAACTTTTAATGGATTGTTTCCACATGAACAAGGATTGATGTGGCTAGTTTTTAAAGATATGTTATTTCACCCTGGTGCACAATTGAGAAGAGTATTTTATGGAGTTTTGTTACATAATTAACTAGTTAAAATTACTATAATAACAAATAACTTTGAGAGTTATTTCCCCAAAGGAGTCCGAATGAATACAATGTATGCCTAAACAGTCATAAAAAGCTTCTAATTGTCTATTAGTATTTGCCCATTGTTTGAATGGTTTATTATTCTTGGAAAAAAAAAAAAAAAAAAAAAGTAAATCCATTCCACCAATTTCATCTGACCTGTCTTGGTAGATAAAAGTTCAACTTTGAAATGTCAATAAAAATTTAGGGATTGCTAAAGGGGGACTCCTGTAGTTTGAACACTTAATGTTTCAGACAGACACATGTAATCCTTAACCTAAGGTTTTATTTTGAGCTTGAGGATGATCTTTGAAGGTTTTCCAGGTGGGGGGAACTTCTGCATAGAGTTTCCAAATTCCAAAGTTTTAGGTACCTTCCTCAACTGAGGCCCAAAAAGGTAGTTACACACTGTGGATCCTCCTTGCTTTGTAGTTCTGCTGGGTAAGGGTGCACTTTGCTTGATGGACAAGACTGTTGCAGTGACAATCCTATCAGATGTTAAACAGCTGATTCAATGACCATATAACTAGTGCTCCTAAGAGCTGTCATTCAAAGCTTCCCTGTCTTCTCTATCCTCTTCTATCCAGAGGTAAATGCCTTGTGGCAGTGCTGAACAGTGTTCTGCTCCCTGGACAGAAAACAGTGTTCCCCTGAATCTAGAAGGGTTCACCTGTACTGTCACTGGGCAGAACATGATGTGTGAGGAGAAAGTGTTAATGATGACCAATTTTTGACATCTCACTTATTTTGCAAGCCAGAATCAACACCTTCAGCAGCTTTCTCTGTATAGGAATGGTTCACTTTTTTTTTGAGCATGCCTGAATGCAGCTGAATGAGACTAGTCACTAGGGTGATGGTCACATAAGAGCATGGTGGGCATGGTGTTCCAGGTGCTTTGCAGTCCAAGCAGTGGCTTGAGCACCCTATAAGGAGGGCTGTGCAGCCTCTTTGGCTGCTGCTCCACATGCCCAGCTCCGTTTGCCCAGGATGCCCAGCTCCAAGCCCATCTCCACCACTTGTTGGAACTTGGCAGGTGCCTGGAGCACCACTATGGTGAGAAAAGCTCATGTGCGAGGTTTTTCTCAGGGCTGGAGTGGGGGTGTCACCTGTTAGGGATAGGGGGTAGGTGTGGGAGGATGACCAGGCGTTGAGTGGTGCTGTGGAAAGCTTTCATACAGGGCCATCTCAGCACCCCTCTGTCCTCCAGGTGGAGGAGCAGGGTCTTCTTGGTCTTGACTGTGTCCTCCTGTCTTTGCAGCAGCAGCTGCTGCTGGGGAAGAAAGAAGTGGCATCCATCATGTGGGGAAGGAACTGTTGTTTCCTTTCCTTCTCAGGTCGAAGTGTGTCCCCTCTCCTTCTTTGGCAGCAGCTGGCACAGAAGGAAGAGGCACCACGTGGAGCACTGAGACAAGAGTGGGCAAGGAGAGGAGCAGCTTTGGGCTGCAGACGGGGCACGACTGAAAGAGCTGAACTAGGCTGGTTCATGCTGGTGTATGCGTAACATCAATCAGATTCATGTGGTTGCTGCTTTCCCTAGGTTATGAATATTACCTGCTGTTTCAAATGAGAACTAGCTTTTAGTAGAGACAATCAACATAAATGCTACAGCTCTAAAAAATGAGTTATTCAAGTATTTAATGCTAATCAGTCAGTCTGAAAGCTAGGAGGGGGTGTTTCTGTTAGGAGTTTTAGTTGTTTTATGTGAAACTGCAGGCGGTAAGAGTCCTCAGGTATAGTCATGGCGTAGGTTCTGTATGCTTGCTTGAAGTCCCCTCTGAATGTATTAGGGTAGTTCTTGTTAGGAAGCTGAAGGTATAAGTAATTGCCTTACATAACAGACTGGAAATTACATTTAAAATTATTTTGAATTTAATTATTCCAAAGCAGAACAAAAGCTTAAAACTTCAAAGCTGTTTAAAGAAAATGTTTCATTCCATCACAGCCTCTGAAAATCACTTCAATTGTTGAAAGCATTTAATGAGAGGTGGTTTTTTTAAGCCTATTACAGGGTGAGCTGCTGAAATAGCCCAAGCTGGCAGGCATTTAAAAACAGTGGTGGATATGAGATACTCCAAAAGTTGCTCTACTGTTTTTTTCAGAAAATTCTGCAGAAATGCAACAATTTGCATGCTGATTAAATGTTTCTTGTAACACCTCTCAAATTAAAACAATTCTTTAGATTTTATTCTGAAGAGACCTGATACATCATTAGTATAGGCGCTACAGTCAGAAAGAGAGGCACCCTTGAAAATCAGCCTGTGTAAATTGCCCTAATTTCCCTATGATCATCAGTATAGAAGTTTTTGTGCACACGATAAGTTTAGGGATGGTAAATAGCACTAATTTAACTAGATCCGAAGTGTATGCACATAAAGCATATGAGTCTTTAAAGGGTCATTATTTTTCATCATTATTGTTTCATGAAAACTGTGTAGTTTAGTTTCCAACCTATAAGTCTCTCTCCCTTATTCTTTTTCCTTTTACTTCCTGGAAAGGGAGAAGGGTTAATAGAAAGCATTCGGTGTTTGTGTAATAGCCTGCCCAGCATTAAACCTTGCCTGAATTTTTGGTGCCCAAAATGGGGCTCAAAACCATGACCCTAAGATTAGGAGTGCATTCCTAAATCCAGTTCGTGCCTGCTGACCAGCTACTAAACAAATGACAGTGGGATATTTATTTATTTTTATTCCACTCACCTTTGGCAAAGTGATTTGAGCAACCATCTTCTGTTTATTCAGGCTACTTACTACAGGCAGCTCTCAGAATTCAGTCCTGGTTTATAAACCCTCTCAAGTTCTGCTCTGTAACTTCTGTGGGTTGTTGCTGTGTTATTTCTTCTGCACTGTGGTACAATCTGGAAGCCCCAGTGGCAGGTGAGAGCCCTTGGTATGGGATGTTGTATCACACAACAGTAGCAAAGCAGCTATTGCTGCAAGATATGCAGCAGAAGGCTGTCAAGCTGATCTGATCCTGCCAGGATCTGAACTTCTGTTTCTAGAAAGTCTATGATGTTTAAACCATATGCTTGTAAAACATTGCAGATTTGGTATTGCTGTGCAGGGAAACTTAATTATACACAAGCTCTCTGATAATAATACTCCTGTGCATTTTATGCTGGCATTCAATTTCTTACTTCAAAAGAGTTAGTGAAGGTCAATGTGTGTGCATTTTATTAACCACTGTTGAAAGTGTGTGGCATTTCTGGGACATGCATGATATTGTGTATATGTATTTTGTATTTATATATGCAAAATATGTATTTTCTTTAAAATATGCTAACGACACTTAGTTTTTAGCTGCTTTGAGGGTGTTAATTTTCTGAAGGGATTATCTTTGACAGTTTTTATCGTTAAGTAACATTGTCTAATTTCATACCAATGTACTGCTTTTACAGGAAAAAGTCACAGAGGTTGTTTTCACGCTGCAGAATTAACACCTCTTACACTGCTGACACAGAACACTGCCATCACTGTGTTTTGCATGTTTTCTAGAGTCTTATTGTGCACCGTGACTAGTGGAGGTACAAACTAAGAAATCTGAGACAGAACATTAGAAAGACACTAGTGGTCACAGGATTAATGTTGTAGAAAGGCTTTTCGGCTCTTACTGCAAAAACATAGATTGCTATGTTGTGGTAACTGCTCTAAACCGAGTCCCAGTTATACAAGCCATAGCAAACGTGTCTTAGTGTCTGCAGGGTAAATAAGAAGGTCTAATAGCACGCACTTAATAAAGCACTTGGACCCCTACTGACAAAAAGGGATGAGAATTAAGCATCATTATTTTAATTGCAAATGCACAGAAAGCAGTTGGGTAGGAAGAAGCTAGATGATAGGCTTTGTCTGCGAAAAATCCCGTGGGAAATGCTTCCATCTCTCTTTCTCTCTT
This sequence comes from Chaetura pelagica, assembly GCF_000747805.2. Taxonomy (NCBI): domain Eukaryota; kingdom Metazoa; phylum Chordata; class Aves; order Apodiformes; family Apodidae; genus Chaetura; species Chaetura pelagica. Next base: position 891,192 of record NW_009953797.1, read on the forward strand.
CCGGTCAGCTGAAAGAAGAACTCATATTTTCATCCGTTTCTATAGCGAAAAGCTCCCTTTCCCTTCCTCCACCCGCTCCCAGGCAGGCAGCGGGCTGAGCTGGGAACAGCAGAGGGCAGTGCAATGCAAGCGGCCAGAGCCTGCTCCGCTGCCAACACGTCCCTTCGGTCATTTCTCTGTATGTCAGAACACCTGCCCAGGCATAGGTGGGGTAATGTCTTTTCGACAAGCGTACAGACCATTCGTCTCCTCAGCCTGTCCGTTTTCCGTAAGGCGGCAGGCTCTAACTAAGCAAAACTGTTTTATTCGTTTCAGGAGTAGGAGCAACATTGCTTGGTTGAAAGAAGTGCTGATCTGTTTGGCGGTGGAAGAAGTAAAACAGAGTGATAACCTCACCTGAAGCATCAGTGTAACTTTAACTGGGATAATGTAGTGGTTTTCCCTGATAGGTCTCTGTCACAGGCCAGCTGTGACAGCTGCTTCAGCCAGCTGTATTGCTCATGCAGCTTACTGACTGCTCAGGTGGGAAATCTACAAGAGATACAGGAGATAAAGACTAAACATGCAAAAGTGTTTGCAACTCCAAGCTCTTGTAGAAACCTTTATCTGCTCTTTCAGTGCACAAACATACCCCGCAGAGCAAATCCTTCCTGCCTGGGAACGGGTGTGCTGGTCACTGTGCTGCAACAATTTGCTGTGTTGGTGGTCATTTTTGAAAATGACTCGGGGAGAGCGTGTGTGTTTTCTTTCCTGTCTAATTGTCTATAAACTTTACAGCATATGGTATAGATTAAATAATCGGAAATGTCTGTCTCTATTGGGTTCTCAGTTTTCAATGTGCTTTAATTAAGCCTGTTTTCTTGAGCATGCTTTTGTTACATCCTTAAGGAAAAAAAAAATAAATAAAAATTATCATAGTAATAATTAATCCTAAGGTTCCTTGAATTTAGTATCCAGTAGGCAACAATTCCTCAGACTTACAGCGATGGAAACTTCAACTTGTGTTGCATGCTCACACTACTGTGTTTCATTTCCCAGCAGTCTGGATAGTTTCTTGATTTGTTAGGATCTGCACTTTGATGTGCAGCCTGGCTGCAGCAAGCCTTCCATTCTGCAGAGAAGGAGGCTTTTACATATGAAAATGCTTGAGAACTTGGTTCAATTTGCTTACCACTGAGAATACATTGAAATCCCTTAAGAATATTTAATGTGGAACAAACACAGGGACAAAACTTAATTACTTGGATTTTATTTTTTATGAAACAAGAGGCCTGTTCTGATTCTATTAATTTAAAGATAACATTTCTACAAGTGGAATGAGTATGAATTAAGGTTAGAAGAAATTATGAATTACGTGTTACTGCCTTGGATTAAGATAGATACAAGGAAACAATTTTCCAAATAATGAAATTAATGTTCTATTGGACCTGGGACTGTACACTGTGACCTGCTTGTTTCACTTGTAGCTCAGGGAAACCTTGTCCTCATCTGTTTGTTTGGTTTTTTTCCTAGTAGTTCTGTTGCAGTATACAAGGAAAAGATTCTTAATGACCCCTAAAATGCAACAGTTTGAAAATTTCCCTTTGAACTTTCAAGTAAATTGAGTCCATGTTAGCCTGTCATCATGTTCTCATACAACTTTTGCTTTTTATTGTTTATTCAGTGAATTTTTTCTTGCCTCTCTTCTCTGAAAACTGGTATTCTTATTTTGATAGCAAACAAATCAGTCTTAAATGACAATTTATGTTAATTTTAACAGTAAGCAGTCAGGGCTTTAAACCTGTAATCTCTACAGAAATACAACACTGCACTCAGTAAACATCGTTTCCATTGCTAGATCTGTGATATTTTCTCAGGAAAGTGGTGCTTTGCACCAGTAATGAAGAATAATTCCTTTTTTATTTTTATTTTTTTTTAGACTGAATCCAGCAGAGGGAGTTTTCTACTTTTTTTTTTTTTTTTTTAGACTGAATCCAGCAGAGGGAGTTTTCTACTTTTTTTTTTTTTTTTTTAGACTGAATCCAGCAGAGGGAGTTTTCTACTTTTTTTTTTTTTTTTTTAGACTGAATCCAGCAGAGGGAGTTTTCTACTTTTTTTTTTTTTTTTTTAGACTGAATCCAGCAGAGGGAGTTTTCTACTTTTTTTTTTTTTTTTAACTCACGATGTCTTTTTCTCCTGTGTTCCATGGGTGCTGTAATATGAGTTACTCTTGGTATGTACCACTTCAGCGTGAAGAACAGGCAGGTAGTGCTGACTTATGCCACTACAAAAGTAGTTTTGCCAGAGGCTGTTGCACGCTGGAAAGAAGCTGCAGTCCTGAGGCTGTGTGAAAAAGCTGTAACATCAAATCTTGTAAAAGCTCTTGAGGAAGGACAGGCCATGCAGTCAGCATGTATGTTGGACAGCAGAATACAGTGCAGGCTTGCCTGAGGCTGCAACAACTTCTAGGCCAGAAGCAGAACAACTGTTTATAACTATGCTTGTCTCATCTAACTGACAGTGGACAGTAGCTAAGAAAATAAATCAGCTTAGGTTGGTGCTAGTTTAGGCACCTGTTAAACACATCATGTTCTGGCATGCACGTGCCTCTGGTCTCTATTTCCCTTTTCTGCCTTTGCAAAACTCATCACAGGATTCATTAGCACAAGGTAACTCAGCAGAACTGGTAAGAACAATTCTTTCTGTACTTCTAAAGGAAGTATATGGAGGCAGAATGTACCTGTATGTTTGTGTATGTCTTTTCTAACAAAAAACAAAACAAAACCAAAAACAAAATAAAAGAAAGAAAATGGAGCAGTGGAAGATTAATTATATATTTTCTGTCTTGCCAGATGAATCACACTCAGTGATACTAAGGTGGGGTCCAGAAGAAAGGATTCAGTTGTACCTACTGGAGTATTTTGACCCCATTTCCAGAAGGCTGTCACTACTTTGATGTCTCCATTTCCCCTACAACCTGATCTGCCCTCTCCAAGTTGCGAGAATAGAAGAGTGAAACAGCTGGGATTCTGCAGTTCTGCAGACATGACTGCACAAGTTTTACCCTTTGCCTTTTTTGACCCTTTGCCTTTTTTTCATAAATGTGCACAGACTGTTGCCTGCTGTGCATCTCCACAGTCTCCCTAGCTGTTTATATATGTGGATTCCTTTTATTTGTAATTATATGAGTGTAGCAGCCCAGTAACTTAGAGCATTCTGAATCTTCCCCCTTCCTCTCTTTTCTAAAGCCATCTGCAGACAATTTACCTCACCCAACTTTTGATTTTCACAACATTTTACTAGTTTTTCCTGTCAGTCCTAGACTATATTTGGTCTTGGCACTTATTTGATTTTTCATAACTACTTCTTTGTCCCTGTATTCCATAGTGGCCTATGAAGATTATTGAGTTTGTCTTTTCATCACACAATTACAGAGGACACAAGCCTTTCAACAGCAGAGTGCAGACTGACAATGAATTAACCTCTTACTATTGGAACCAAGGAAATCACTTTTCAGTCCTGAGTCTGCTCCTCAGAGATGTTTCCTTGCTGTTTAAAGCCATATTGTCAACCTCTGTGCTATCAAAGGTATGGGAATAATTAATTCTCAGCTTTGGGGTTTGGCTCGTCTTGTGGAGAAATAAAACAAACACTGTCTGAATTAATTTAAAGTCAGTTACTTAGTAGTTTCTTTAAAGCAGCAGCTTTGAAGATTCCATCTCTCTTTTGGTTTGTTGGTTTTGGTTTTTTTCCTTTAATTTTCTCCATTAAAACTTTCATGATCTCTCATCAAACCTCTGGCTCCTGCCTGTGTTCTGACTAGTGAAGCTGGGCCTGATGCCGTGGTGGGGAACCTGGCAACGCAGAGACCTGCATCCAGCGGGAGCCGGCCCAGCTGCTGCTGGTGACGTGCAGAGCTCTGACTCCTTTTATTTCTGTGGGGAAGGTAACAGCCATAGGTCACAACAGACCGTTTCTCAGAATGGACCGTTTATTCAGACATGTTTTGTTTGGTTGGTTTGTTGGGCTCCTTGGGTCCTTTTCTTGTGTTTGGGGTTTTTTGTTCGTTTGTTTGTTTTTTGATTGGTTTGTTTGTTTGTTTGTTTACCCTGCACATTTAGTTATTCTCTGTTTCTTGAAGCTAAGGTACCTTCCTACCACGATGAAAGGTACATGGAAATCTCTGGTAGTTTTTCCTGGTATTGTGTACTGGAGAGTTTCCTACTTCGTCCCTTCAGCAACTGTTAAGTTTAGGTGGGATGCGCAGCAGCGCTTTGGCTTTCTCTTGGCTGTCACAGTTCGCCTGACAAACCTTGCAGCGGCAGGCCCATGTGGATTCCTTTTATTTGTAATTATATGAGTGTAGCAGCCCAGTAACTTAGAGCATTCTGAATCTTCCCCCTTCCTCTCTTTTCTAAAGCCATCTGCAGACAATTTACCTCACCCAACTTTTGATTTTCACAACATTTTACTAGTTTTTCCTGTCAGTCCTAGACTATATTTGGTCTTGGCACTTATTTGATTTTTCATAACTACTTCTTTGTCCCTGTATTCCATAGTGGCCTATGAAGATTATTGAGTTTGTCTTTTCATCACACAATTACAGAGGACACAAGCCTTTCAACAGCAGAGTGCAGACTGACAATGAATTAACCTCTTACTATTGGAACCAAGGAAATCACTTTTCAGTCCTGAGTCTGCTCCTCAGAGATGTTTCCTTGCTGTTTAAAGCCATATTGTCAACCTCTGTGCTATCAAAGGTATGGGAATAATTAATTCTCAGCTTTGGGGTTTGGCTCGTCTTGTGGAGAAATAAAACAAACACTGTCTGAATTAATTTAAAGTCAGTTACTTAGTAGTTTCTTTAAAGCAGCAGCTTTGAAGATTCCATCTCTCTTTTGGTTTGTTGGTTTTGGTTTTTTTCCTTTAATTTTCTCCATTAAAACTTTCATGATCTCTCATCAAACCTCTGGCTCCTGCCTGTGTTCTGACTAGTGAAGCTGGGCCTGATGCCGTGGTGGGGAACCTGGCAACGCAGAGACCTGCATCCAGCGGGAGCCGGCCCAGCTGCTGCTGGTGACGTGCAGAGCTCTGACTCCTTTTATTTCTGTGGGGAAGGTAACAGCCATAGGTCACAACAGACCGTTTCTCAGAATGGACCGTTTATTCAGACATGTTTTGTTTGGTTGGTTTGTTGGGCTCCTTGGGTCCTTTTCTTGTGTTTGGGGTTTTTTGTTCGTTTGTTTGTTTTTTGATTGGTTTGTTTGTTTGTTTGTTTACCCTGCACATTTAGAAGTTTATTCTCTGTTTCTTGAAGCTAAGGTACCTTCCTACCACGATGAAAGGTACATGGAAATCTCTGGTAGTTTTTCCTGGTATTGTGTACTGGAGAGTTTCCTACTTCGTCCCTTCAGCAACTGTTAAGTTTAGGTGGGATGCGCAGCAGCGCTTTGGCTTTCTCTTGGCTGTCACAGTTTGCCTGACAAACCTTGCAGCGGCAGCAATACCAGTGCACGGGATTACAGGAAACTTGTTCCCGCAACCCGAGGACCTCTTCCTTTTTTGTGCCCGCGACATTCGTTGTGGTCTGTGGACTGAGCTGTGGCACTTCCGAGCTCCCTAAGGAGCCCGCTGGTCAGCGCAGCGCAGCCGGGTCAGGGCAGCCCCTCGGCTGCT
>NW_009953797.1:897085-907952 GCF_000747805.2 Chaetura pelagica
CCTGAGGTGCGCGGCGCTGCGTGTGGGGTTTGTCACTGAGACGTTGATCCGAGGCGCCTGAGGTGGGACTCGGTTCTGCCGCCTCCTCGGGAAGGATCAGCAGCGTGTGTTGCTCTGTGTGTGTGTGACTCGTGTGCGGGCTGAAAGGTGCAGAAGGGTTTTGTCACTTTCCAATGGCTGTTGCTTTCTCCTTCCAAGTAATGATAATGAAAAAGAAAATGGTTTTCTGGTCCCAGTACTTGAGACGTTCCATGGAAGCTAGCTCAGTTTCTTTTTAACGGCATCAATCATTGACATTTGTGTTTACCTCACCACTATTTAAACAGGACCTTACAGACTCTTGAAGAGCTCACCAAACGTCACCATAATGTCTACTTTTCACTGGAGCCAAACTGACACTCAGACTTGGAGTTTGTCTCTGGGGATGGAGCTAGAAAAAAAATCTGACCTGACATCATCCACCTGTACATTAGTGGATTCAATTCTGCAAACAAGTGGTCTGGTGTATGCGACTGATTCCTGCCCAATGGAAGTGTTCAGTGGACTTTCACTGAGTATTTGTAAGTGTTTTTGCATCACCTTATTTGCTTATGTAATGGCCGTGTTTTTCCTCCTTTCCACAAGGTTCAACCACAGGAAAACAAATGCATTTTACTTCTCAGCTACAGTAAGCATGCTCTGTCAACTTATTACTAAGTTGTAGTGTTAAACTTATGGATGAAGTCACTTTCAGCTGGTTTCATGGGCTGTGCTAGCAAATGCTCTGCTGTCTTTCAAAAAAATGTCATTTTTTACAATGCTGGTGACAATGTGGATGAACACCTAAGATGATTAATGCATCTTTTGTAAATGCTCTCTAGTAATAATCTCTTTGTGCTTCTGCTTCTGGCTGAATCAAAGTTTCCCACTGAGATTCCTGCTTCAGCTGGCGGTCCTTTGGGGTCTGATAAGTGTGAGGCTCCTGAGCTAGTGCTCATTATTATTAATTAAGGAGCAGCTCTGTTCTTGGCAACTTGAGGCAGAGCTTCATGAATCAAATTCTAACTGTGCTGAGATGATCAATGAGGAAGGAGGTATATTGCTTTGTAAAGCCATAAGTAATGTTTTATAATGAGTTTTCAGTTATTTTATTTGTAAGTTAATTGCTATAAGATCAGCCATAAAAGGTGGTCTGGGAAGATCTGCTTTCTCATGACAGCTTTTGCCCTATGATTTTCCTTCTCTTCCCATCTGAATGACTGGGAGACAGGTGTGTGGCTTTTAATGGGTTTTTAGTTCTGAACAGCTCTGGGAGGTAGTGACTGAACAAACCTGCAGTTTATTTATTGATCTTTGTTCACAGTTCTGAATTACTCTTTTAGCAGCATTTATTGCTGGTTCTTCTCTCTCTTATGCAGGAGGCTAACATGGTTTATTTTTTTTTCAAAAGAAATAACAGGAAAAAGTAAGCAAAACAGCAACTGAGTGTTTTGAGCTGGTGTTCAACTGAGTTCCCTTCTGTCTTTTCCAAAAGTGGTCTTCAAGAAGCAGTTTCATACAGCTTGTATGAAGTAGCCAAAGACAAGTCACATCTGGAAGAGAGGCCTGGAGGATCAGATTGTAGATTCAGGCCAACTAAGTATTTGCTGAATTTCCTCTACCAGAAGGTCTTAACATCCTTGTTGGATACACTGTAGTGGCTTCTGTACATGATCTACATACTCTGTCTGGTGTTGCAATTTGAGACCTATAAAGCTGCTGCCTGCAGCTCATTTTGAACATTTGCAGAGCAGTATTTTCTCAGCAGAACTGCAGCTGCCCTCAGTGCACTGTTCAGAGGGGCTCTGAGCAGTATTGACTTGCTTTTCCAATCCATATTATTCCTTGCCTTTGTGTGTGTGTATGTGTGTTATTGCAGGCTGGTCTTGCAGAGTGCAAGATATTCAAAAGTATTCTGTGAAGATGAAAATTAAATTATCTGCATTTTTTTTTATTTCTGGATGCATTGCTATGTTTTATATGGGCTGGGCTGGCTTTCTCCTCCACTATTCAGTGTTTTTTAGACTCTGTATTGAGTCAGACAGTGCAGCTGGACCCCCCAGAGTCATGGTCCGAACTCAGTTTTGGGTCAAAGCCACCATCAATGTCTCTCTTCTTCTTCGAGTCCACTTCAGACGCCAGTCATGGGTATCATTCAGGAAGAAAAAAGTATGTTGTTGGGAGTCAGGCTCATATATTTGTCATTCAAGAGCCTTTTGAACATTGTACACCGCCTTTTGTGGGCGTTTTAAGTTGTAAGGAGAGAATCTGAGGAGTTAGGAAGAGAGAATCAACATGGATATTGCCAATCCAGGTGGTTTCAAAATTTTTCCATGCCATCATCAGCACTCTAGTTGCATGAGTGACTAGCTGTGTGTACTTCTTGGTTGAATGTGGAGAGGAACAGGCAGACAGGAGATCTCCTCACTTTCATCAGGAGTTGCTTTCCTGGATTCAGTGAAGCAGGAGGATGCTGCTGTGTTGGAGACAGACTGTGTTAGTGAACAGAATTCTGTGAGAGCAAGCAGCTTCTGCTGCACTGGGCCAAGCTGGGTCACTGTCAGCAAGAGCTTGGTAATTAAATCTTGGAGGAGCAGCTAAGTTGTTTCCACCCCTTGTATGCATTTATTAATTAAAAGAGCTTGTAATTAATGGAGACTGGGTGGGGAATGAACTGGAACCTGTCAATTTAAGCTCTGTTTTGATGGTGGAGATTTATACTGGGAAGCAGGTAGTTTCTTTTTACAGCTTCCATAGGTCAGAGCTGTACATGACCCTACAAGTAGCCAGTGAGGTTTTGCAGCTGTGTTAGACGTACTCTCCCTGTCTAACCAGGGGGAAAAGAACCTGAACTCATTAAGTATGATGCTAGGTCTTTTGTTTTACCTCTTAGTATCTGAGATTGCTACTCTTAGTGATACAGGAGCCTACGAATTTGTGGAGGGGAAGAAACCCTTGATTTGAGTACACATAGGTATTTCCTTGGCAATGAGAAAAGCCTTGTAAAATAATTAAACCCCAGAACTTCCTCCCTTTATCGTTAAGACTGCAGTACAGAACACTCAGAATTGGGAAACTGCTGCAGCTGGTTGCCTGTGTAGTCTGCTAAGTGAACTCACACATTCTTTTCCTCTGGTGTGAAGATACTGCAAAGCTAGTTTCACTGAACAAAATTCAGTACTTTTTAATACTGAGAGTTCAAGTCTCACTTACTTCACACTTTTCAACCTCTGCACAGAACATGAAATTACTGGCTGCCGCCTGGGCTTTCTGTGAAGCTTTTTGCCAAGGTCTCCTGTAGGAACCGATTTGGGAAGCTTCAGAATCAAGTATAATCAGGGTTACAGAACCCATGCTGCAAGCTCCACTTCTGTACACTATGGCCATGCCAATAGCAATATAATGTTACCTTTCCTCTTGCACCCATAGTGTCAAGTGTACCTGCTCTGAGAGAACTACAAATGTAGCAGGGCCGAAGTCCAGGTTTTTTTCACTGTTAATTGGTAGCGCTATGCTGGGAGGGAGTTCAGCAAACAAAGAGAAGGTGAGTAGGCCTTGAGGGGCAAGAGCCATAACGGAGGGGGCCAGGATCCTGCGAGCACTTCTGGGAAGCTATTGTATAACAGTAAGAGAACATACAAATTAAACAGATTTAAGGGGACAGGAGTGTGAAGTGTGTGCAAGCATGCATGTGCATATTCTTAAAGGTATTTATCCACATGTACCACTGAAAGGAGCCAATGGCAAACTTGTACAAATCTGTGGAGGTGTTATCATCAGACAAAAATAAAAGGTTTTTTTGAAGTGACACAAAGATGATGAAACTAGGAACATCAAGCAAGATACCAATTTGACTGTGATTTGGAATAGTGAGTGAAATTCTTTTAGAAATACCTATTTATACTTTTATCTTTAGCAACAGCTTAACTGCCAGGTGACCAGGCAATTTTTTGTTGGCCTCCACTTGTTGTCATTAGGAGTTTTCTTCTGAAAACTGGTAATATACTAACAAGCACATATACCTACTGTCTTTTAGTCCCCTGGTAAGCACTGGTGTGTGGGCATTGAGCAGAAGCTGAAGATTGTGTGGAACATTGTGTTGTCCTTTGTCTTGAAACATCTGCAGGAGCTATGAACTGGGAGGAGCAGCTACTGTGGTAACTAGGGACAGAAAGTTCAGATGCAACTCCTTGTTGAGTTATGCAGAAAAGGCTGTACAATAGTAATTCAGGAGAGAGAACAAATGTATCTTCCAAGTGCCCTATGCCTTCTATTTCTTTTTGATTAGCCCACTGCACTGCAAAGGAAAATTACTGTCACCTGCTACCTGGGGAGGTGGTGGGGGGAATCATGCCTTACCTACAGCTCAACAGCCCATGCTAAGCCACACTTAATGAGATATACCAGCACATTCAGAGTGAACTGGCTTGGTCTGGCTGGTAATTGTGTGGGAGTGGAATGTGATTTCTATTTATTGCTGTTCAAACAGGGATTTGCTTTTAGTTGCACAGTTTGTGTTTAACAAAAACATTTATAAATGTGTTCAGATCAGTGACATCTGTACCTGCAGTATTAGGGCAAAATGAGTGCTTTGTGTATTTATTAATGCAATGCTGCTTAGGTCTTAGATCTCTAATTCTTCTCTTTCTGCCTCAATTTCTTTCATCTGCACTCCTGGCAAAGCTCTAGGAGTCTAATTCCTGTGGCTTTCACAGCCCATATGTCAAATGGTATGAGTTTGCTTCCTGTACTTCAGATAAATCTGCTATTTCACAGGGACAGTAATTGCATTAACAGGAGCCCCTCCTTCTTTTTATAAAGCACACATATTTTCCTTTTGTGGTAAAAGCATTGAAGTGAAAATGCTTTTTGAGAGCAAACATGATCTATGCATGTCTTTTACAGACACATGCAACAGTGTCTCTTTCACGACTGGAAGGATGTGTTTATTAGACCTCTTTCTGTTTGTAATTTTAGGTAACCTCCTGTCCAGTCCTAATCAACCAGATTTGAGTAGTGTGAAATGTTTTTTCAGAGGAGGCCAGACTTGTTGCTTGTTTGTGTTGATTGCTCTCCTACTGACCTTCACTTAGACAGAAAACTTTCCATTTGATTCAGAAATGCAGATGTATTTTGAACTGTTGCAGCCCTGCTTAAACTGCTGCTACAGGTCCAGACTGTCTGACATAGCTCAGAGTGATTTTTGGCTTTCAAACACCTGATACAATCCTACTGACAAGGCTGGCAGAACAACTGTGTACAGCCCTTATCCCAGAACTTCTCTTTCATCAAAAATATGCCTATTTCCACTCACAGTTGAGCCAGACTTTAAAAAGCACTGTAAAAACTCCTTAAGAATGTGTGAGTTTTTTTCCTGTAAAAATGACTGTCAAAATTGTCTTATTTAGCATATTTTAGTAGTTTTCTTCCCTTCTTGCAGCAAAGGCAAACAGGTTCCAGATGCCTCTAGGATCAGTAGCTTGCTAATTCAAATTGCTACTGTGTTGTGAACCATTACTTGCCTTCTCAGCACATCCTTGAACAACTGAGAGAATAACCAACCATTTTGGCAGGAGGGGGGTCTCTATTAAGATCTTTCTGGGAACCTTCTTCTATAACAATGAACCTGAGTTTGTCCTTCAATGCCAAGTGTTCAGGTTTGTTCCCAGAATCCAGAAGTCTACATCAATCAGGAGAATTAACCTGCAAATAGATTAAGAAAATAATTGAGCTGTACCAACAAGAGATAAATGAGGCTCCAAGGCAGGGGGAGAAAGAATGTGGGCATTGCCCAGGAATGTGTAGATATTTCTGTAACTGAGTCAATTACCTTATTAAAATGGTATGTCACCTCTCTGGAATTTAAAAGATGTTGTGTTGGAAGACATTCCTCCCTGCTCTTAACTGACCCTGTGAACTAAGAACCCAGAAGGGTCTTAGCCAAAACATGTACTGCAGGACTTCCAGCTTCTCATTTGCTGCCAGAGATGTTTGGAGGATACACACCCTGCTTTGACAGCTACTTAGGCAGCCAAACACAGCCAAGTGTAAAAATGCAATGATGCAGTGGGCAAAAAGTTGGCAAAGCCCCCCTATCAATTTGTTTTTGAAGAAAAGAATAAACTACAGCTTTGGAAGTCTCAGTGTCTTTTCCCACATCTGGGAAGCTTAGGAGAAGAATAGTGCTCTGCATAATGAAGCATGAAGGGGAACTGCCAGACTCTTCCTCAAGGTCTTTTCTGAGCTGCTCACTTCATAACAGCCAAATGTGGCTCTTGAACTCCTCCTGTCCCCTTCCCTGCTCTAACTGTTCCACCACTCCTCAGCATCTTCTCCCTCCAGCCAGTTGCTGAAATGCAGAGAGGCCCTGAAACTTTTCACAAGCAGCTTTCAAAGTGTTTTTCGGGATTTTAACTGCTCACTTCCTGCTGTTTGTAATGGACCCAAGCATCTAAATCCTGAACTTGAAAACCTGAAAAGGTCAATGGAATTTAAATTCCAGGTGTGTGGTGTACCAGGATTGTCCCTCTGCTCAGTAGGAGCAAGTATGACAATGTGCTTAGTACATAAACTGCTTGTCTACTGAGCCTTTCCTTAAGCATCTCTGTGGTACTCATGTATTAGCATGGCCAGCATTCATTGTGCTACAGGAAATAGCAAATTTGCAAGGCCAGCGTTGGTGCAGTTGCTGTGCATGAAGAGATCCTATGAAACAAGGTTATCCAGGGAGACATAGCCCTAGCAACTACCTCTAGGGTAATCTTCAGTCTCCACTTTTGAAAACAACTATGGATTTGCTTTCAGCTTAGTTTTCTAACTGAAAGTTGTCTTGGCTGAATACAAAGTGAAGTGGAGACACCTCAGCTACTGGATGGATGACATAGAGATTGTTTCTTGATATAACCTGCAAGAAAATTTTTTTAAGGGAAGGCCACTTACAGGTTAAATCTGTACCTTGTTAGAGTGGAGTAACTGAATTGCAGTAGCACTTGAATAAATCCACTAGTATTTTACATGAAAGAGCCGAGTAAGACAGATGACTTCACTGGAGAATTTTTATCTCTAAATATTTTAATTTACTAAATGTTTTAAAAATAATTTCCTTAAAATTCGAGGTTGAAACACTTCCTGTGAAATTTCTCTCTAAGTTGTTAAAAAAAGTCTCAGTTTCAACCAGCTACTGCTGGTGTACTTATCAATGTAAGGTAATCAAAGCAGTCTGCAAAGTGCTAGTGAATGTTTATAGGTTTATCCCTGTGCTTGATACTATAAATATTTTCATGTTTGTGTGTGACTTATCATGGTTAGTTCCATTTGTGACCGTTCAAATCTTGCAACTGATCCTGTATGACCTTCTTATCTCCAAAATCTACTCACTGATTTCCTTTTGGATTTTGAATACGTGGGTACTTCCCATGATATCTGTTTTTGAGTTCATTGTAGCTCTCAGTCCTGGAATGAGAAAAAAGCAACCACAACAACCTGACAGAAGCTTGTTCTGTCTTACTTGGTGTATTTTCGTGTGTATACAGTTCATTCTATTCATGGACTTCACAGAACTCAATGGAAGTAAGATGTTATCACCTCTCAAAGATGAGGGGCAATGAGGGGGAGAGGATGCTGAAGCACTATGATTTACCACCAGATATAAAGTTAGCAGTATTTCTGGACCACAACTCAGATGTTTTCAGATATATTACCAGTGAAGTATATTGTATATTTGTTGCCATTCTGAAATCTTGAAGAGCACTCTTTAAAAGAATGACAGGAGATAGCCTCTTTTAGTTTATCAACCATGGACATTTCTTAAAAGAAAAAAATACATTGTTGCTGCTGTTAGGTTCTGCATAGCTTGGTTGTGGGTACAAATAAAAAAGGGATTTAATGATTCACCAAAGTAATATGCCTGAACCAGGTTAAAATGTCAAAACATCTTTAGCATTCAACTATTTACAACCATTTAACAGCAGGCTACCCATGATGTGCTCCTCCACTCACAAGTAATTGTTATTCAGTCTCCATGGGGAGGAGCTGAGGAGCTGAGCAAGAGGGTAGGACTTTACAACTTGGCCATTATTACTACATCACCCTGTGGAACAACTAGGTGTAACTTACTTTCTGTGTGAGCTGCATGCATATGCTTCTCATTTGCATCAGCTATTTAGTTCTGGATGTGGTGCATGATACTGACTATGGTATAAATAGGCTGTTACCCAGTCCAGGAAGTACCTGTTACCGTGTTTTTAGCTGCTGCCACCATTTTCATGGCTGAACTCTGTGTCAGGGCTGATAGGGCATTTGGGCATTGTCAGGCACACCTCTGAAATAGCTTCAGATACATGGATCTTCTTTCCCCTTTGCAGACATTATTTTACTAGTCCTCAACCAGTGTTCTCTGTTTTCCTTAAGTTTTGTTTCTGTAAACTAAACTGACCAAATTATGCTCAAGGATCTGGGATTGCTGATTAGTTTTAAATTGTGAAAAGCTGCCAACTGAACGAAAGCCTTAGCAGCATTTTGGAACATTCCCTTGAATTTAAATCTTAACTGTGGAGCTGGCTGCCTTAAAGGGTTAGGGCTGTGATATAATAATGTTTCCACAGTTAGATTACTGTCTTCAGTGACTAAGCCTGGGTTAGTAACACTTTACTGTACAAGACCTGGGTCCATCTGCTGCTTTAACCTATGACCTGTGCCAGTCCTTCAATGAACAGTTGTTTGCAGCTTAGACCTGCCTTTCTGATCAGTGCAAATACTGCCTAGTGCACTATTTCTCTCACTCTCCAGCATTTATGCTGCTGTGATGAATGATGTCCTTAATTCCAAGTTAATGAATCAATGTTAATGAGTACTCATTGTCCACAGACGGCTACATTCCTACTGCAAGTGGAGAGAACAGTCACTTAACATCCCAGTGGCCACAGGAGACATGAGGGAATTTTGCTTGTCTACAGATTTTTGTCAGAAGCTTCCAAAAACATTATTTTTCCTTGCATTGAGTTGACTCTTCAACATTTTTTGTTGTGTCTTTTTTGAAACAGCTTTCAGCTCATGTGTTGTTAAAGCATGTGAGCATCTAACACACATTCATTGATAGCCCCAGTTTGTTTTGTGAGTTTCTTTTGGCTGTGAAACAGATTCTATGCCCAAGGTTAGCTTTTGGACTTTTCCTGTAATCTGATAGTCGTGGTGAGGAACTGCTGCAAGGGGATTCTGAATTAGTTGAAGTGTCTGTGAGAGCTTAATGCTACTGTCATAGCTTTGGGAATGGGGTTGTGCAGGAGACACTGCCAATCAACATGAGAAATCTGCACCTAGAGCTGTGTTTAAAGGTTTGGAGGGAGTGCCCCAGAAAGACATAGGCTTGTGAGACTGAAGGTTAGGTGCAGCATGAGACAGGCAATGGGGGAGGGAAGGATCCATAGCATGTTTGAAACAACAGTTTACAACCTAATAGTTCATACGGGAAGCCACTCTGGAGAGGTTAAAAGTACAGCATATAAAACAGAGAGCACTCTATTTCTGAGTAGTATGAAACATCATTCACAGTCCTTGTCTCATGCTTTACATGAAAGTTTAGTACACTAATGTCTTGGCTGTGGTGCTGGAATTCATAATTATACCAATGTTTTAAACACTTTACTCTCTTTGTTTTATCAGTGACCACTTCCTTGAGTAAGAGGTCATTTGTCTCTACAGAAACACTTTTTCCATCAACACTAAACAATGCTTTAGAGTTCTGGATGGCTGTTTAGACATGGTGAATATCTCTTGGTTTTATTTTGAGAGATTTCCATTTGTGTGCTTTTCTCTCCTAACACCATATGCTGGGCTTGAATGTTAATGATGTAGTCATGCAAAGAAAAAACTCTTTCTTTGACAAATTTACCAGCTTTAGGGAAAAAAAAACAACAACCCAAAAACCAAACAAAAAAAACAAACCAAACACCAAAAAACAGCTGAGAAGCTTTGCTCTCTTTAATGAGCTGTATTAGCAATTGTCTGAGTAATTCTGCAGTTTTTGCCTCATCTTCTATGTCCTTGGATCTTCTCAAGCTTAAAGGAGACTTCTGACAGGCAATGTTAAGAACTGCCTTGTAAGTAAGTGAAAACATGCAGCTAAAGGCTGTCTCAGTCTGCTCATTCTTTCTTCCCTTCTAGGAAAGATAATGGAGCTGAGCAGTGGCAGTATTGGAAGTAAACATTTCTAAATGAAGAGGAGTTATAAAGATCAGTGTTAAAAGTAAGATAGTCAGTGGAACTTGAAGACCATGGTGGAACAGCAGTTATAGCCTACAGATGGAAGTGGCAATGGGGGTAGTTTCACTCAGGATATGTCTCACTATGAATTCAACCCAGAAGCACCGATTTTTTCTGTAAGAAGCTAAGGCTCTGTTACTTGAAAGTTGAAGAGTCTCAAGAAACATTTTCAGATGAA
Source organism: Chaetura pelagica (assembly GCF_000747805.2). Classification (NCBI taxonomy): domain Eukaryota; kingdom Metazoa; phylum Chordata; class Aves; order Apodiformes; family Apodidae; genus Chaetura; species Chaetura pelagica. Next base: position 907,542 of record NW_009953797.1, read on the forward strand.
AAGGCTGTGAGATATGTTCGGTGAAGTGTGAGAAAAGCTTCACAGAGATCCTGTTCTGTCTTGGGTTCAGTATTCCTCAGAGCTAAATTGTAACATATGCCAGCAGTTTCCATCAAGCTGGTTGGTGGATATAGCAGGAGGGGCTGAGAGAGCTGGGCTTTCCCAGCCTGGAGAAAAGAAAGTTATGAGAAGCTCATGTTGCAGTCTAATGGCAGGCAGAATGTACAAACAACAGAACCAAGGTATTCCTAGAGGTGTTTAATGATAGGATGAGAGGAAAGAAAATTTTAGATCAAGGGTGGTGGAATATTGAAATAAATTACTCTAACAGCCTACTCAGCTAACTAACCTGAACTTAGAGGACCTTATGTTGAGTAGGAGATTGCACTAAAGGAGCTCTAGATTCCTGCT
>NW_009953797.1:908097-930650 GCF_000747805.2 Chaetura pelagica
AATAAATTCGTTTTTTTTGTTGTTATAATATTTTTTTTTTTTTTTTTTTTTTTTTTTTTTTTTTAATCTAGCTTTCCCATGATTGTACTGTACAGCCTAAATTAATATTGATAGTTTCTGTGCCTTTTGGAGAGCAAGTATGAAAGGCCCAGTTGGTGTAAACCAAGGATATCTTCTATGAAACCTGCTTACACTTCTGAGCAATCCTGAGGAAACAGCCATTGCAGAGTGGGAGGCGTGCAGCTGAGTCTAGTGTGAGCAGGCTCCAGCTGTTGATTGTGTAAGTATTTTAGTGGTGGAGCAAAATTTGCTGTTATAAATCAAACTCCTTGAAACCTAGCAAAGAAGTCCCTTTTTACTTTTAGCCACTGCCAACAAGAGACAACATCTCTCTCCTTCTTGTGGCAGCCCCTATGTTTAACAGAACCCTGAGCTGCCTCTGCCTCTATCTCCTTTCATATTGTAAATCCAGAAGGATGGTGGTTTTTCTGATATTTGCAGATATGCAGTACATATGTCAGGACCATAATGGAAACCCATGCAAAAAGGAATTCCTGGCATGGAAACAATCTCTCTCAGATCCTTTCTGGATATGTTGAAGCTTTAAAAGAGTTGGGCTGTGTATGGCAAGCAGTGCAGGATGGTGTGGATTAGTTCAGAGTAGACGTGTGTCGTCTTGGTGTTCTAATTTGCAAATAATCTATTTCCTTTGCTCCTGTAGATAAAGTAACATGGAAGTTGTCCGCCTGAACAGAGCTCCTCAGTAGCAGGTGATATGCTGATGAAGCTGGAAGGACCTGTGCTGGATCTGTGACAGAAAGAAGCAGGAGGAGTTAAGGTAACGTCACCAAATCAAACAGAAAAAATGTGGAAACAAAACATGCAGAGAGAAAAAAAGTGAAAACAGTAATTCCAAGCCAGAGCCTAATAATGGAAAACAAAGGGTATAGTAGTTGTGGACGAGTTCTGGTCTGCTGGGGTTTTGGTTTTGAACATGCTGGTATGAGTGCAGCAATGAATCATAAGGCAAAAACCATCACTTTGATACTGTTTCTCTACTGCTGAATTTGAATTTAAATCACACAGCGCTTAACTCTTGTCAGCTATAAAACGTTGACTTCCAGTCCATTAACAAAATGATACAATGTGCCAGACTGGAATTAAAGTATCCTTTGGAACTTGCCAGGTTTGGTTAAACAGCTGAAACTGGAGGCTCCTGAAGCCTCCCTGCAGTTGTGCAGCTGCTGGGGCTCCACTCGGTGTCCTCAGCTTCTAAATTAGCCGTGCAGCAAGGGAGCTGGAGGAATGGCCATGTCAGCTGTGTGCCTGGCAGGGGCTGCATGCTGTCTTTCATGTTTGCAAGCAAGCTGGGAGTAGCCATAAGTTGAGTGGGTTTTTTTCCTAAATGCTGCCCCTCCAATGTTTTCAGAATGTTTATATACTTATTTTGGTCTACAGTGCATAAGAAACAATACTGTCTTTCAGAGAGAAATGCACCACCAAAAATATATAAATAAATAAATAAATTGTTTGTTGGTAGATCAGAAAATTTTCTCTACCTGTTGCTTTAAATTTGTCTTTCATTTATTTATTTATTAACAGTGTTATGAGGCATGATTTGGAAAAAATCTGGTGCCTTGAAATTGGGATAAGTCCTGGGTTGTTAGGAGTTGTTTTAAAGGCTTCCTGGGCTCTGTTGTTCTAATGTAATTTCCCTTATTTAGTGGTGCTTTTTCTCTCTGTGATGTATATTTGTAAGGCATAGGAAACAGTGGAGGTATTCGGTATTGGTTTTGTGCTGGAATGCTGCAACTCTGAGTGTCAGATATCCTGAAAATACCCTCACTTGTGATTTGAACTACAATTGATATGAAGAGGAATGGAAGAAAATCTTTCACTCTTGCATATTTATTTAGCTTTTCATGGTGGGAGGAACACACTGTAATAATATTTGCTTCATGTTCTTCTTAAACTTTTCTTGTCCAAATATGGGGATGATTCTGTCCAAAAAAGGACTTTATCAAACTTTCTTTGATACATTTCAACCACACTTGCAATTTAATATCAGACAGTGGCAAATAAACAAAGTTACTTTTCTATGGGGCAGCAGGGACAGGTGTGTAAAGCAGTATTTTTTTGTCTGACTCAGTGTTTTGGAATACTACTCAGTATTGTTTGGGGATTGTTCCCTATTGTTTTCATAATGACCCCTAATGTTGTTTAACAACCACATTTGTCTTCAAGCATCCTGCTTTTTTCCCATCTTAGTGCTGATAGACTCAGCCCATATTTAAGTCCTGTATGCTAATATTAATGATAGATTTCAGATCTGTGGAACTACTCTGGATGCTGGAAGAAGTGAAGGTAGAAAATGGCAAAATTTATGTTCTCAGATATGTTTTGCTGAGATGTGCTCAAATTGTTTCTGTGGCTCTCCAAATCGGGACACAATACAAGAGAAAAAGAGTAAAGAAGAGAAAAAGAAAAAGAGGAAAAATAACTGTGCACACATGTAGGTATGGAAGTGGGCCAGAATCCAAGGGCACCTGGAATTAACATTATATTTGCAGATTATGGTCAGGTTTTGCTTCTGGATGCACCTGTTTTGATACCTTTTTTGGCCTTTGCTTCAGGGAGTGATGGAAGAGAGAGTTCTTGTTACTTGAGAGGATTTATTTTAGTCTTAACTCTATCCCTTAACTTAAGAATGACATGCAGCTAGAGAAGGTGCATATGATACAATGTGTCTGTGAATGAATAAATAATTAGCAGAAGTATGTGAGCTGTGCCCTTACAAAGCTCATTTGAATTTCAGACTAGGATAGGAGCAAGTTCACAGTTGTTCTTGTACCATAGCTGTCTGTCTTCCTGTCAACAAAAAGTCTGTGTCTTATTTGGGCCCTTCCTCTGTTGTGTCTCTGCAGGTGTTCCTCTGTTGGAGAAAAGAGAAACCTTGGACATATATTTACATTAAAGATTTTCTTTTATGTTTGTAATGGCCTTTCTCTGTAGAATTCTTTACTCTCTTTGCTCTTAAATGTCACCGTTTCCCTTTCTTTGAAGCTGTCTTTTCTGGTGAGCATTTTGCAATATTACATGCAAGAATGCTACATAAAATTTAATGGTATTGCATTGTCTCAATCTATTGTTTGTCTTGCAGCTCAGGTCAGGTTATATTCTGACTAGGAACAAGGCAATTACATGAGAATCTAGTGCTGACTGTTCAGCGTTACTTTTTATTCTAGGCAGAATAATAGGCTCAACCTCATGCCAAATGCCCTTTCTTTACCACACCCTTCTTACCTTCTTCTGTTTGTATAAGATTAGTGAAGTATAGAGAATATTTAATTAAGTTTAATTGCATGACAGCTTAAAAGGGGGAAGGTAATTACTCATTTAATTACTGTGCTGCTTCATGCTTAACGTGTGTGTATAATTGCTCTTTTCATAAGGACATTCAACTTTGCAAACCCACATGAAATTAGAACAGCCTCACACCTTTGCTCCTGTTTTGAAGTGAAACTAAGCAAGTAACATCTGTAAAACAAGAGAAGTGTCTTCTGTTACCCCAGGCATTCCCACTTCTCTGTTAGGTTTTGATGGTGTCATCCTTCCTCCATGACATTTTAGTATTGGGAAGGGCTTTAACATTAATCATACTTAAACAAACAACCCATTTTTTTTTGTGTGTGTATTTTTCATTAACAGTTGTAGAACACATTGAAAATTTGGGTTTGCAAACATGCAAGTATAAATTATTATTTCCTACACTGTCTTAGTTAATTATTTCTACAGTGTCAAGCCAATAAATCATGGAATGTTATTCCTTGAAATAATCAAAGGTTAAGTGACTTCTCGTTACATGTGCGATTAGAAGAAAACTTTGCCAGTGTGTATAAAGAGTCTTAAGATTATTTAAACGTGTCCTTCTTTGCAACAGTCCATTCCTCTTCTAACTTTACTAGTACCAGCAGTAAGACTGAGATACAGAGATTTTGACAATCCAATAACTCCTAGAGCAACTAACTGTAATGTCCAAAAGATGATTTCCCAGTAGAAGTCACCAGAGTGGAGAGAAGCAGAGCAGTGAAGGAGAAAGCCAGCTATTCAAACACAATCATTTTTCTAATTGCAAGGAGACTCAAAGTCTGGGGTAGTTGCTGGCTCTATAAGATTATTTTCTGTTTAAATAGCAAACAGATTACGTGAAATCCCAGTGCAAAAAGTCTCTCTGTAGTCATTAGGCAAGAAAATAATTTCCCCAGCTCTCTCAAGGTTACTGTCAAATTAATTTATGTATTGATGAGTTCTCTTACCTTTCCCAAGTGAGGGAATAGAAGTGTGTGTGACAGGGGGTCATAATGGAAAGTTAGTGCTTTTCTTTGGCAACCCTTATATGACACATCTGAGTTTTGCCAATGTCAGTACTGGAGCCAATGCAGGAGCATTGGAATAAGACAATTTTAGTTAAAATACAGAACATTCTTTCTTGCCTAATCTTTTTACTACTGTCAGTGGGAAAAAAAATACGTTCTATTTCCACACAGGAGCTGAACTTCATCCTTACATGTTTTGCCTTTTTTTAGAAACTTGAAAGACTCATGGTTACATATTGCTGGGAAGGTTGAAGAGGTAGGATTTGGATGGATGCTTACATCCTGTACTGCTGCTACATCCATGTTACGTTTTTACAAGAGAAACTGCAAGGAGGGGGGGAAGGGGTGGGGGGGGACGGGACACGGGGGGGTAGATTCAGATGTGGCAAAATGAAGTTTTTACTTTATTTTTAATCTGCTGGAAAAAAAGCATAGTCTCAGGGCATTCAGATGTGTGGCAGTAAGAGAAGTTATGCTTAGGTGATGTTGAGATAATGATATATATCAGGCAGAATTGACCAAAATTAGTGAAATACAATTATGTTGACTTTAACAGTGGATTCACCTTATATGAAGACTTACAAAATCACAGAATCACTTAGGTTTGAAAAGACCTTCAAGATCATTGAGTCCAACTCTTTTGGGAGTAATGGAGTCTTCATTTGCTAAGTGCCAGATAAGCTTGATTCTCTTCTACTAGCTGCCATCTGAACTTCTTTTGCTGATTTGGTTATTGATTTGGAAAAAACAGATAATGAAGTGCCAATTTAATTAGCTGTGTGAGCTAGGCATTCATAGTCTGTGGAAAGTTCTATCGTGCATCCAGAGGCTGTAGTTCTCAGAATCCAGACATTTTATTGGTACTCTGCTGTATTTAAGGGAGCTTCTCTTTCAGAGTACAGCCATTTATCTAAAAAGTAACTATGGGAACTAGATGTTGCCTGATATGGACTGATATTACATTAATGCAAAAACAATTAAAGATAAAGAGGAGTTTTGGAAATATGTTTGAATGCTTTGCTAAATAAATACCTGAATCCTCAATTTGACTTGTTTGAACATATTGATCTATTTTTTTAAATTATTTTTTTTCAGAGGAAAAAGAGTTTAAATCTTTCTTAATTGGTGTTTTGCAGATAATAATAATGTCACCGTGTCAATAAAGCTAGTAAGAGTGTTATACTCCTGAGATGCTTTCTGGTCAGAAGTTCTGTTGGAAATTGTGGGGGTTTTTAGTAAAATGTGCTAATCTTAGGGGCTTTTTCTCCCACGGTTTTTTTTTTTTGTTTTGTTTTGTTTTTTTCAAATTGGGCAACAATTATTTGGTTGCTTTTTCCCAGGAAATTAAAATCTTTTATACTTCATGTTGGAAGTATAAAAAAAATTTGATAAATGCCATGCCAGCAATTCTTTTTCCTTGGAAATGTCACATAGCCTTAAAAAAAAATATTAAGTAAAAATACTTATAGAAATAGTTACTAATAGATGTTTTTACCCTCGTTGTACATGGTTTCTTTGAAGAATCAGAAATAGAATTTTGGAAAAGCAGAGGTCAAGGGAAAATGGTTCCATGCAATTTTGGTCTTGGGAAACTTCTAGCACGTCTCTGGAGATTGGTCTATTTGCCATTTGGATCTGAGAGAGAGTAAGAGATAGAATGTATGTGAGGACATGCTTACTTTCCTAGATAAAAGGGGTCAGTCTCGCACAGTTAATCAAGACTGTTATTTCTGAGAAGTAAATTCACTTTATAATTTTTATTATTATTTTATTTTTTATTCCAAAATATTTCAGGGATACCTGATGTTCTGAAGCTCCCTTAGATTTGTGCAATTCTCCCATACATAAGCTAAAAAAGAATTTATCCTGAAACTTATTGGGTACAGTAACTTGAATTGAATGCAAAGAGGTATCCTCCTTAGGTGTTGATAGGATAAACATTGTTCTAGTGTGGTCATCACTGCGTACCATCAGATTAAGTGTTGGCTTATTAAGCAGAGGTGGTGCTAACCTTGCCTTTATCTAGGAACAAGGAATCTCTAGATCTCCTGAAGTAGCTTGTTTGCTTCTAGACTGGTTCACATGTGGTTTTATTTCAACAGCTTTTTGGGCATTTTACTTTGTCTTTAATGACAGTTATACAATTCTGCTGGGCAAATTCTCATAATCTTTCCAGATACTGCCCACCACTAGGAGTGTGTCCATGGCTTCCCTCGTTTTCTAGGGTTCTCACTTGTCAGGATAAAGCTAATATCCTCAACATTGGTCCAGGACCTCAGAAAATAATTATTTCAGAGAAGAGAGAGGTTAGGAAAGAGAGCTGCCCAGCTCCCTTTGTAGGGGGGCTAGTCATGGAGAGGCTGGCAGAAACTGCTGTGCAGTAATGAGCAGAGGAGGTGATTTGCTGGAAGAAGTTCAAGGAAAGCAAAGTTTCCAAAGGGCAAATACATACAAAGTTCAAATATTACAGAGCTTGAGCTGTATTTGGTAAACAGGAAAATGCCAGGGTGATATTTCTGATGTGGATGTCTCTGCAGATTACCAGTAATTAAAGCTGGGCTTAGTCTACCTGGGGTTTTCTTTTCTCTTAATGTTCACATGTTTTCTTGTTAGTGTTTAGAATCTAGTATATTAATACAATTTTTAAATGTGTATTTAGATTTTTTTTTCATAGAAAAGCTAGAGTAGATTATGGACAAAGACCATATTGTGTAATTTCAATTGCTCCAGCATGACTCTGTGTGTTCCTCTGTATGTTATGGTACTTCTTTTTAACAATATCTCTCATTTATAATAATGTATATTTATGATACATTGTATTTAAACCTTTCCATGCAGACTACTCTGCGGTCACTAACATCAGTTAGAGTGGTAAGACAGCTTGGGTATCTGTTGACAAAAATATCTTTTGCTCTACACATCTTTTGGAGCAGATTTTTTTGTCTTTGGTGTTTGCTTGCTTCTTTTTGGTTTTATCTTGTTTTGTTTTTCCTTCTGTTTCTTCCTCTTCTTCTCTTTTTTTCCTTTTCCAAGAATATTTGCATGGAGAAGGAACACAGTGATGTCTGGAAGACAGGCTTTTTGTGCAGGATGGTCTGCACTTGGGAATATAGAATTCATGCTGTTGCACATTTGCATGCTTTCACTGAGTAGCATCAGATGAGTTCATATCCTTGATCTGGGCCCTGAGGTGATTACAGCTGAATCTGTACGTGCACTTAACCCCCTGCTTCCCTGAGTATGAGGAAACAAGACTTTGCTATCCTGGACACAACTCTCTGGCAAATACGTAAAAAGTAATCACAAGGTAATTTTATCAGAAAACTAAACTTAGATATGTTTTCAACCCTAATTAGTATAGTATTGCATATGTATAAATTCTAGCACTATCTAGCAGTTTTCCAATGTAATTTCTATAGTAATGAAACCTGTTATATAACAAAGGTAAAGCAATGATTGAGAAGGAAGCAGAGGAGAGAGAAGAAATACGGAAGGAAGAAAATTGTTGTGGTGGTAGGCTGGCTTTTGTGGGAAGAGTAAAGCATTTTGAAATGGTTTCTTGAAGTGGCAGCCATCCAGCAATTCATGAAAGCAGAGAGAAAACCAAACTCTATAAAACACTATCTAGTGCTTTCTTTTAATTAAGAAATATTTTATGGTGACACCCTCAGTCACTGGTGCTTTGTCTGCTGATGCCTTAACAACATTGACTCTATTGGTGGATCCTTGTGTCCATCATTTCTCAATTTGCTCCTAGAGATGCTTGGTTTGAAGATTTTAATTTGTTTAATCAAAGTTCATATGTAGTTTAGAAAGAAAACCCCAGTGAGTTATCTCTCATGCCAAGCCATGTGTGCAAATGTGAGCTTATGAGACACTTAGATCTCATTTATTTCCTATTCCTGCTAGTACAAGTGGTGTTTGGAAGAGGCAGTTACTGTATGTCTATTGAGCCCTACTGATAAGCAAGGTCGTACCACCAAAGTATTCATACTTTTCAGAGCAGCATTTTGGCCACTTTGCTGTCTTGCATGTGATGGCTGTGACACATCAAACAGAAGGAAAGTGTCATTCTGAGCTGCAACAGTGCAAAGATAAAGTTTCAGTGACTAGCTCCCTTCAGGAGTTGCAGTGGTGTCTTCCTCAAACCCTGTGTCTCTAGTAAAGCTGTTAGGAGAGATGCAGATTGATGATATACCTGGTCTAATGAATAGCTACTTGCTTCTTCCCACAGGTGATCTCCTGTGCTACACTTGCAGTGGTGCTCAGTTCCAAGAGCTAAACTGGCAGAAAACTAATGTAATAGAAACAATTTTTCCCAGTGAAGAACATAAGTGTGCTCAGCAGATGAGCTCTGTGTATCAGACCCATTAGACTATAGTTAGCTGATGGTGGGAAAGAACATCAGTGGATTGCCTTTAGGGGGTTTTGAATAAAAAAATAAGAAATGCCCACATCATTGCATGTGATGTGTGTGAAATGAGGCCTATGACAAATGAAAAGGCTGTGATTTTAATTTTTTTTTACTGAGTATATAATACTTCTGGGATCCACCCTGTTGTTGCTGCATGCAGTATCATCGAGGGTACAGAGATAACCCAACAGTTGCTGATATAAAAGGTTAGGATATAAATGCTATAAATATTAGGTTGCAAGACAAGGTTGTTCAAAGTATCAGATATGTCTGTCATTGTTTTGGAGGCAAGAGATAAACACAACCAGAAAAATAAATGAACTAAAAAACCTCACAGAGCTTCAGATTTAAAAAAAAAGCCCAAAACATTGTTTTATCCTAACTGGTAAGACTAAATTCTTACTAGCTTTAATGAACCCACCAAAATCTACAAACAACAAAAAAAGAAAACCTCACAACAAACCAGCCAAAAAACCTGCCTGAAACAAATTCTGAACAGGCAAATTTTGAGATCTCGGCTGCCTCTACTTATTTCCTACAGACAATTCAATACCTCAGTGGTTTTCCTTCTGATCAGCATTTAAATCATGAAGCCCTTATCAGTGCAGAGTAGAATAACTTCTCTTTCAGCAGATTTATCCAGATTTTTTCATTTGAATTCAGCAATACCCATTAGCACAATGTCACTTTCTCCCAAGTTAATGTACCCATTGTACATTCTCTGTCTCTCTTCTGGAGGGTGAGAAAGGCTTTGCTCTGGGGCAGTCCTCCATAAAACTTGTTTTACAGTAGACTGTTGCCTATCATTTAGTTACAATGTTGGCCAGGGGTCTGTGTAACTGCCTAGCACTCTGCTTTTAATGGCCTTGTCTATAATATTGCCCAAGAAACCATATGTGTTCTGATTTTGATTGTTTGCTGGCCATTTTACATGACCATTAACTAGATTTTTGGTTTTGAAGGAAACTATTAGTGTAGTTTAGGTTTTTCTGCATTCTCCAAGTCAGTGTCTTGAATGACGCTGTAACATCAGAAAAAAAATATGGCAATGTGTTTTTTGACAAAAGGTAGGTGTTAGGTAGAGAACAATAGGTTTTACTTATCTGTGTATCTACATTCCTTGGTAATTTGGAACATCTTGCTGTTGTCATCTTTAGTGATTTTTTTTGTTGTTTCACTAAGTGAACATTGATTGGACATGTTATTTCCTTGCAAAAGGCTAGAAATGGTGGCAGCAGACAAAGGAACTGTATTTATCTGCTTTGTCTTTTTGGCCAGAGTAGGAGACTGAGTGATGTCTCAATTTTTTCTCAGGCTATATTGTTATAATTTTTGGGATGTAGACTTCTGAATCTTGAGTGTATCCCAGAACAAGAGTTGTGATCCCACTATTTGCTCCAGAAAGTTAGAGAACTTCTCACACTTGACATGATTATGCTACCCTTTCTGTCCCTGTAATCTTGTAGATGTTTAAGAGTTGCCTTTTCTAACACATTGTCTGTCATAAAGCAGTATCTTACCAACAGTGTGGGATAAAAGTAAAAAGCTTCCACTTCAAAAATATGATAATTGCTTATGCTTCTATGCTCTCATGTCTGACCAAAGTCCAAAGATCTCCTTACTGCATCTTCCAAAATTGCTCAAACATTATAGATGTTACCTTGCTGTTACTTAGTGCAAATGAAAACATTAGTCTTCTAATTCCTGAATTCAAACAGGGCATGAAAGAGACTTTTCCCTTCCCCCTGTGGTATCTTACTTCACACAGGGAGCCGAAAAATGTGCAAGTTAAAGCGCAACAGGAACTGGAAACAAATTGTCATCCTAAGGTGTTCTTGCCTTTGAGAATAGCTGGTTTTGTCACACCTATGTTTTAATTCTGACATCAGGTATAATTACTTGTTTGGACCTTACAAGAGGAAGAAAATAAATTTCTTTCCATTAATTGTGAAATGACATAATGATGCCTTTCTAGATATTCTTGATGGGATTCAAAGATCTTTCAGTATCCAGGAGAACCAGAGTGATGTGGCCAATAAACCTGCACCCAGGCATCTTATTAACCCAGGGTTTACAATCGGCTCTAAATACCCATCTGCTACCTTAGTCTGAGGAAAACAAATGCAATTTTCTTGGCACATTCTGATTCACTATCCGCATTTGTGCTCTCTCTTGTGGAAAAGATTTATTAGGTTAAGGGAGATTATCTGAGTCTGTGTTGTTTATATAGTTCTGTTACTGGTGACTTCCAAAAACCTAATGACTCTTCCTAATACATCAGTTACATATAATCTGCCCCTTATGTGGAACTGTTGTAATTCACAGGCCAAAGCTTGTTGTGAGGGAAAAGTCATGTGCTGTGGGGCACTGAACTGGGCCCACCAGAAATCTGGAATCTCCTCATCTCTAGTGGAATCCGTGTGATGTGACGGTGATATATTCCATCACTTCACCTGATGCTCTTTGCTAGAGTTAAGATATTTTATTTTTTTTGTCTTTAATACTTAATTTATCAAGAAGTTTGGAGCATAAAAGAACCATCAAAGTTAGTTGCCCCAACACTAAGTAATTTCAAGCCTGTGAATGGCTACTAGTTATATGGCCTGAGCAGTTAAAGGTGACCAGGAATGAATGACAGACACTGCTCCCTTGCATGCCACTTGGCTTGGTAGCTGGCATACTTTAATCTCTGATCAAGTGAGCCATTCTTGCTGAGGGATGTCATGCTTGACTGACACATCTTACTAGATATTTTCACATTACTCAGCACAAATAAGCTCTGCTTTAGCTGGGGTCTTTAGGTAAGAAACAAGCTCCAAGTACTAATTAAACAGGTCATCTGAATAGAAGATGAGGCTCAGTGGAGCACACCGTAAATTCCACTGATACTTTTGCAACTCCCATCACGTGGTTACCAGAAATGGATCCATGTACGGATTTTTAGCCTTTCACTGTCACAGGTTTTCACTCTCCAGATGGCAAAGTGAATAGTGAGGGTCTGGGAAAGTGGAACTGCCTTGCTGAGGAGGAATGCAATGTATTTCTCCTCAGGGTGTGACTTCTTTTATTCACAGGAGTGCAGAGAGTTTTAAGACTCCAGTGTCTGGAGAGTTTCATTACAATTTTTTTTCTGTAATGTTGTTCAATTTTATCTCCTGTCTTCTTTTTCTGAACTTTTGAGTGCAGGACAATCTTGTGTCTATCTTCAGTGCAAGTCAGGGAAGTGTTTCATTTTTGTCAGAAAGCACTTTGTTTCATCTAGTGGGAATTCCTTGGAATCCTTTGAAGGAAAGACTCTGAAGGTTGTCAAGAGGGGGAAGAAAAAAGCCCAAACTCTAATGTTCTGCTTCAGCTCTCTTCCCTTTCTGGCAGGGGAGTGCAGGAAGGCCTTTCTAAATTGCTTGGTTACAAGAAGAGATGTTTCTTCACCTAGCTGGATGAGTTGTTCATACCTGGAACAGGTAGTTGCCATTGAGCTGTTGACTGGTGAGTTCTAGGCTGTAGCTGGAATTTTCCAAGGCTGTCAGTGCTCAGTCTGAGCTCTGAGCTTATGTATCCAACTTCATCTATGCACTAGCACATGTTTTTTTTCTTCTCTGTACTGAAAATTACCTCTGTTGCTGGAGCCATGATGCTGGCTGTTTCTAAGCTCTCTGAGGTGTTGGTAAATGTCATGTAAATGAGGTAAATATTCCCTGGAATATTTTCCACATGCATCTGAACTCTACAACTTCCTATTCCTCATGACTATGTAGCCCAATTTTCTTGGGCGTCTACAGCTTTCTAGATGAAGAAGGAAGTCTGAACTTCTGAACTAGACGTGGTGTCCTTTTGCTGGTGCTTAAACTGCAGTTATCTAGAGTTCGGGTGGATAACCCCTTCATCTCTAGTTGCAAAAACAATGTGCTGCTTTCTCACCTTCTGCTCTGCAATTAAAATGCAATCCAAGGAAGCAGAGCAAAATGTGATGTTTAGAAGAAGTAGGAACCATAAGGGGAGTGAAAATAAATGAATAAAATATTTAATAAAAATCGAGTCTCACTGTGCAGCTAATCACCTGCTTGTGATGATGTGTACTGTTTTGCCAAAGTTCCCAGCTCTTTTTGCTCTCCATAGTTTCTGGTTAGTGGCTGCCTGGTTTACCTTTACTCTCCTCCAGCTTAAAGCAGTCCCTAGAGTGAGTTTATATCAATCAGCTCAGTGAAGAGGAGGAATGGAAGAGCCAGTGACCCATATCACTGGAATAACTTTGACAAATTGGAAATTGACATCATTACACCTGTATTAACCACTCAGAGATACAATTACATGCAATAGGAAATTAAGTATGTACATGAAAATAAAATTGTGCAGGCAATATAAGGAGGGAACAGAGATGTTAGTGAAGCAGTGACTTCCTGTGAAAGCTTTCTCTTTTTTTGGTTTTTCAGATTAGCACATTAACAAGGTCAGCTTTGGAAGCTGAGAGGGACAGAGTGAAAGATAGAAGAGTAGGTGGCAGGAAATAGTACAGTTTTTTTCCAATGCAGACATAAAATTCACTTTTAAAATAAGTGTTTTGTGGCCTGAACATTCCTTGGAGATTTGGGAATAATCCTGTAGCAGCTTAGTGTTAGGGTGTGACTAGGAGCCATACAACAAATGCAATGACAGCTAACAGGTGATTGAGCTGGTCCATTTCAAAGGGTAGTTTTAGTGAATTCTCACTCTAAAATTAAATAAAAATAAAAGTAGTGAATTTAGTGTCCAATACATCTGAGCCACAGCTTGAGGTAAAATGCTCTCTTATCACCTACTGAGCAGAAGTGAAAAGGCTCATCAATATTGCGTTTTGAAGACACTTAGATGAACAGTTGCTGTAAGACCGCACAGATGGTTTCACAGTGTACTACTGTTACAGCTGCAACTTCAGCTTATGCCCTCAGGCACTCAGGCTTCAAGGAGTCCAAGGACTGTCTTTGTAGGATGAGCACAAATCCAATCAGAGGGACTGATGAGTATGAACTTCGGAAGTCGAGCTGATAGTACATATGGGCGACTGGAAGATCCATTAGGGTACTATCATGTGCCACTGGACTGTTAGAGTGTCTTCCAGTAGGGTTTGGACAGATTGATTTCTCTTCTATTTAAAAAACTCATCCTTGGAATTCAGAATTTTTTCAGGGTTCACACTCCTTGTTGAGTAAGTATATTTTAAAGGTATTAATATTTCGCAAACTTTCATCTTCAGCTTTGCAAAACCAAAAGAAACTGAAGACATTTTGGCACTTCTGATTTAATGTTGCACAAAGTGTACATGCTTGCTTCCTATGGTTTCTAACAGATTTTATTAATGGAAGAGTTTAAGGAAGGCTATATCCTTACTGGACAGCAGCTGATATAATTTTGGCTGGTTATTGCTGAAATTTGAGATTAAAGCAAAAACTGTTTTTCAGTGATTTCCTGGAGGCTGTAAGGGAAGGCTGCAAAGATCTGATCAGTCTGTCTGACAACACAGAACAAAGAATATCTTCTAGTAATCGCTGCATGAAATAATAATTTCTGTTTTGACTAGAACATTTGTCTTAAAAGGACAGGTTTCTTAGTATGTTAATTATTTTAAAGCTGTGAATAGTGTTCCCTGGAGTGGAACACTTAAATACACAGCATGGCTAGCTCACTCTGGTTTCTTTGAACTCTAATGTAGAAGTTCCTGTTGCCAAGAGGAGGAGGAAGGTATGCAAAATAAGCACAGGCCTGTTTTTGTTAATTTAGAGGTGAACACCTTTAAGCACATAGATGGGGTTATCGGAGTTGATGGAATTATTTGTGTTTATAAGCCATGTATGCTTAAAAGTCCAGCAGAGTGGGAGATAGGGTAGTTGATTTATAAACAGCTTCTTCATTTGGAGAGGACACAAGCAAAAGGCAATAATCTGAATTACTATTTTGAGTGGAATAGTTCACATTAATCCTTTTGGGGAGGCTTTCACACATAATTAACTGAACTTAATTCAGTTGGTCTCAATTAGCCAATTAAGCTGAGCTAGAGACATACTTTAATGAATGTAGCTCAGACATGTTTGTTTAGCAAATGCCTGTGTTGTTCTGTTGCTAAAGGCTACCATTCCTACCCCAGTAGAGAGAAGATAAGTGCCTTGCAGTTGTAACAGTCCAACAGCCCAAACTGTAAAATGGGGTAATTTGACTAATCTGGTAAAGTATGTTGAAACTTCAGCCTAAAGCTAACCTCAACTCCAAGCCGTTGGATTAAGACAATTGGCAGGGCTTCAAGGAATGAAGACACCCACTGAGTTGCCATAAGTTACATATTCTTGTTGTTGTATGGATAAATAATTGGTTAAAAAATGGAAAGAACATAAAAATGGATGATCAGTTTTCAAAGTGTGGAGAAGTATTGGTGTCATGACGAAGTTCATATTTGAGTCAGTGCTGATCAACATCTTGAAAATTATCATGGTCAAAATAATATTGAAAATAGAGTGAATAGACAGGTGGCAGTTTACTGATAGTCCTAAGAATGTCAAGATATTAATGGTGAAGGCCAACTGCAAATAATTGCAGAGAAATCCTATGAATTGAAGTCATTGAGGGAAAGAAATGGCAGATGAAACTGTAAATGAATGTAAAATGATGTGCATAAGAGAAAAAAGCAATCCTATCTCTATGTATAAAATGATAGCTTCTTAGCTGTCTGTTTCTAATTAGGAATCACAATCTAGCATGATGGATGCTGTGGTGAAAATATTAGGTCAGTTCTCCTTACTGTCCTAAAAAGCAAATAATGTGCTAGGTATGTTATGAAAGAATTAGAGTAAATCAAAACCACACAGAATACTGTATCTTTTCCTAGTTATCTCTTATTAACATTGAAAAAGGTTTCTGTTTAAAACTGTAAAAGATGCATAGGAAGATGTTAAGGAGGTCCTGAAATTTCTGAACAACCAATGATAAAGAGGAAGATTCTTCAAGGGGTGGCTAAGAGAGAATGTAATGGAGAGGCAGAAACACAGGACAGTTTCACCTTTTTTTTTTTTTTTTTCTTTTTTTTTCTTTTCTCCTTCAATGCAAGAATGAAGAGATATGAAATCAGCAGGTGTTCAGTTCAGCACTTATGAAAAGCAGAAGTTGATCATGCAACGTGCAGAATGTTGGGAATGCTGAAAGTTTATGAGTTCAGATAAGTGACTGGAAGAGTATTTTGGGGAAATAACACGACGTTTGTCTTGCCCATTTAGTTTTTCTTCTGTGAAATATTCTACTATCAGGCTGGGCTACCAGACATGGTAGGTCTTAAATCTGTTTTATAGATCTATCTGGATATATATTTAAAGAAAAAACAAACAAACAAACCCCCCCACACACACACAGAAAAACCCTAAACCCCAAAAAATCAAAGTGCTCTGACTTCTACTTTTGCCTTCCTTTTGCAAAAAATTCCTATGTACCAAAGAATAAGAAAAAAACTGATTTAAGGAGGACAGATTGTACAGTTTCTTACGCCAACTCTCCTGTGGAGTGTTGCCAAATGGAGAACTATGTGAACAATGAAAAAGGCTGACTCCAATTACTTTTGTCCTTTAAAAAATACACATTTGAAAGCTCATAAGAATTCCTGCTTTGCTGGCTGTACTGGCAAATGCTCTCTTTAATGGAACATGGATTAGTGCTTCATAAATTTAAGTCTAAAATTAAAACCTGAAAAGGTAATTTCTTCTATCTAACCCACAAGAGAATGGTGTTTTGTTCAGCATGCTGGAGCAGCTTTTTGTGAAAGCATAGCTAATCTGAAACACAATAAACTGCATTATTTCCCATTCCCTCTGCTAACCATTTTGTTATGTTGTACATCCTTTTACATTAGCATGGTGAGAAAAAAAATTATATTTAATTGTACAAGGGAGATAATTTACACACAATTGCTTCCCTCAAGAAAATAAATTATTTCTATTCTTACTGATGCTTACTTCTTCAAGACCATTTCTCCTTTGTAAAAAAATCTTGTATAGGTGTTGGATTTAAACTTACTAGTGACTTCAGAGGTAATAGACCACTCGACCGTTGACCTGGTATATGAGCAAAGCATATTTGACCCTCACTGCCATCTGATCCTTTTGGGACCAAGGAGCAATTTCTTATTGCATATTATTAAGCAGGGCACTTTTTGCTAATGTGGGAGATTAGTTGCACTTCATCCTCAGTAAAGAATGTCTTCTAAAACTGAGGAAAGTACTCAACAGAGAGAGGTACCAGCTGAACAGATTTGCAGTGCAGAAGCCTGATTTTCCATTAAATTTTAGTAGGACGTATGAAATTTTCTCTGCTGAGCTCATAGCTCTGTGCTGTTGGCATTTCTATGAGAGGCAACTATATTCTCTGCTTCCTCAGCTTATGTTTTGTAATTTGGTGGAAGAATCACTGCAAATAAATTCATGAAGAGCTAAACATTTGTTTTCTACAGCATTTCTAAGTTTGCAGAGAAAGATAATACATTCAAAGAGGATCTGAGAATCACAGAATTGTTAGAATTGGAAGGGACTTCTAGAGATCATTCAGTCCAACTCCCCCACTAAAGCACGATTGCCTAGATCACATTACACAGGACTGCATCCAGGAGAGTCTTGAGTATCTCCAAAGAAGGAGACTCCACAACCTCCCTGGGCAGCCTGTTCCAGGGCTCTTTCACCCTCATAGTCAGGAAATTCCTTCTCATATTTAAATGCAACTTTCTATGTTTCAGCTTGTGCCCATTGCTCCTCGTCCTGACACAGGGAACTACTGACAAGAGTCTGGCTCCATCCTCCTTGCCTCCACCCTTCGGATACTTGTAGGCATTAATAAGGTCTCCCCTCTGCCTTCTCTTCTCCAGGTTAAAGAGTCCCAGCATTCTCAGCCCTTCCTCATGAGGGAGATACTCCGATTCCCCAGTCATCTTTATTGCCCTCCACCGGACTCTCGCTAGTAGTTCCCTGTCTCTCTTGAATTGGGGAGCCCAGAACTGGATGCAGTTCTCCAGATGTGGCCTCACCAGAGCAGAGTAGAGGGGAGAATGACCTCTTTTGACCTAATGGCCACACACTTCATTTAAATGAATTATTATTATGAATTATTATTACTTATTACTATTATTATTACCATTGCTTTCCAGACTATTGAAACATTTGTCCTACCATGGGTACAGCCTGTCCCTGTCTTCTAGGAACTGCTCAATGGGATTTGTGAATTTCCTTAGAATTAATCCCACATTTAAGTAGGTTACTTATTTCTGTGAACAAGCAGGAGTGCTTTCCAAGCAATGAGCAGTATTATAGAAAGTGCTGTGGAGAGGCTTATTTCACGAGATTTCATTCTTTGACATTTCCTCCATTTTACTATCTTCCTTTTGTGTTTTTATTTACCTGTCTCTGAATCATAGAATATATGTAGAGGTAGTTTCTAAAATGCCCTTATGTACTTATAAGGCCTTGCTTTTTCACAAAAAATAATAGCTGTATTTTACCAAAATACGAATATAATAAAAGAAAGGGAGTGAGAGAAAAGATTGTCAAGTTTTATTGCTAAAGTTAACTATACCTTAATTTTGGGGAATTTCTTACAGTCTAAGTAGGCTGAAATGGATACTTTTCTAGTTGGATTTTTTTTTGTCATCATGTGCACATTGTTGATTCTGATGATTACAAGTGTAATTATTTATCTGTGCTCCTCCTTGCCTCCACCCTTCGGATACTTGTAGGCATTAATAAGGTCTCCCCTCTGCCTTCTCTTCTCCAGGTTAAAGAGTCCCAGCATTCTCAGCCCTTCCTCATGAGGGAGATACTCCGATTCCCCAGTCATCTTTATTGCCCTCCACCGGACTCTTGCTAGTAGTTCCCTGTCTCTCTTGAATTGGGGAGCCCAGAACTGGATGCAGTTCTCCAGATGTGGCCTCACCAGGGCAGAGTAGAGGGGAGAATGACCTCTTTTGACCTAATGGCCACACACTTCATTTAAATGAATTATTATTATGAATTATTATTACTTATTACTATTATTATTACCATTGCTTTCCAGACTATTGAAACATTTGTCCTACCATGGGTACAGCCTGTCCCTGTCTTCTAGGAACTGCTCAATGGGATTTGTGAATTTCCTTAGAATTAATCCCACATTTAAGTAGGTTACTTATTTCTGTGAACAAGCAGGAGTGCTTTCCAAGCAATGAGCAGTATTATAGAAAGTGCTGTGGAGAGGCTTATTTCACGAGATTTCATTCTTTGACATTTCCTCCATTTTACTATCTTCCTTTTGTGTTTTTATTTACCTGTCTCTGAATCATAGAATATATGTAGAGGTAGTTTCTAAAATGCCCTTATGTACTTATAAGGCCTTGCTTTTTCACAAAAAATAATAGCTGTATTTTACCAAAATACGAATATAATAAAAGAAAGGGAGTGAGAGAAAAGATTGTCAAGTTTTATTGCTAAAGTTAACTATACCTTAATTTTGGGGAATTTCTTACAGTCTAAGTAGGCTGAAATGGATACTTTTCTAGTTGGATTTTTTTTTGTCATCATGTGCACATTGTTGATTCTGATGATTACAAGTGTAATTATTTATCTGTGCTCCAGGAACATTAAAAATGCTATGGTTTCAAAAGAAAATGTGCTTAAGCCTCTTGAAAGTAAGTATACAATAAGCTATTACAGCTGCCTTTTCTACTAGGATTATTTTAAGTAATAGTTGTACACAGTAATTAACCCTTTGTGCTTGAGGATGTACAGTGCAATCTCAGTCAATGGGCATTTAAAGAATAAAAATGCAGGGGATGAGCAGTTTCAGGATTCATTTATTTAAAGTGTCTAGTTGAATTGCTGGGATCTATAATAGTCATTTTTCAGTAGCGTGTTGGTTTTCTGAAACCATTATCTCATGTATTACATCAATAAAATACTTGGTTTTACTCACTTTGAAAAAGTGTGGGTGAAGTTATAACTTGGAAAAGTGAGATACCACATCTGCTGCTGAGGACAGCTCTGTTACAAGGGGCAGTTGCTGTGCAGGCTTCTCTGCCTTGTGACTTTACCTGATTCACGGACAAATCACAAGCCTCCACATAACTGTGCTAATATCAGCCCCTCTTAATTTGCCACACAGATAATTTCCCATTTCTGTTCTCCTGAGCAAAGGTAGCCACTTGTGCAAAATACTTCAATTATTTTAATTTTTTTTAGCTGAAAAAAATGAGACCAAGATATTAAAGTCTGAAGCTGGAAATGGTTTTGAAACTTTCCAAGTGAGTGTATTAGCTTACTTCAGCAGTCCTGAATGGGAAAGCATGCAAAACTGATGCTGAAATACTCATCTTCAGGGCTTCCAGACAGACAGAAAACCCTCTGCTCTACACAGAAATACATCCAACATTGTTTAACTTTAAGCCTACGTTAATAGAAATACTTCTGTGATTGGTTTAATGGGAATGTATACAATATTTTCTCTGATTTTAGTACTAGTAAATAAGCAATTACCTGAAAGGCAGCACAGACTTCTGCAAAACTTGCTCGTCTTTAGTGCAGAAACATGGGACACTAATTACAAAATAAAAGGGTATTTTATAAGTTGCTTTCAATTACATTTTAATCAAAATTCGAAACCTAGGCAATTTTCTGTGGGGTTTTGTTGTCATTTCATGATGCAAGAATGTGTAAGCAGACATCCCTGTGGTTGCTTCTGATCTGTTTAGGGGCACAATGGATTTCTTCATATGTAGTTCAGTCTGCTGGATGCAAACGTGGAGAGAACTTCTCATTTTTGCCATTATTATAAATCACTACTGATGATAGTAGTTGCACATCCTTATTTACACTTTAATTTTCTAGAGCACAATTTTTACAGAGGAGTGATTAAAGTAATATAAAACCTAGTGGCTTGGCTAGAGTTTTTAAATGCCTTTTGTACACATCTTTAATATATTGACAAGATCCATTTTCATATCTGGCAACTGTAGACTTTGAGACGATGTTTACAGAGACAGAATTTCTGTTTTGATAAAATGAGAGCAGTAAGCTTCACAAATAGGGAGAAACAGTGGAAGAGAGATGCCGTTGCTTTTGACAAGCTTTTGTCCTTTTAAGCTGTGTGTATTTTCCTCTGTGCATCTCAGTTCTTCATAAAACTTCAGTGAAATCTGGCACTGCTTGGAGTGGCAAAGAAGAATGGGAACTGTACATTCATGAGGGTTATATTTATGGTGCCTGTCCAAATGAAATTGTTAAATTACTTGATGGAATTTGGTGCTAAGAAAAAACTCTTTGAAAAGTCTTCTGTGCTATTAAGAGGCAGACAAATTGTTAGAGTTCTATGCGTTAAGTATTTCTGCCTCTTGGAATTTAACTAATTGTTGGCAAAATGTTGACATGAGATCTCAGATTCTTCTGTGTTGGGATTTAAATTGAGAGACTCTTCCTGCTTAAGTCTTAAAGACTTGAAATTGTGCTGGATAAACCATTCCTCTTGCAGATCAGATGCATCTTTTCAGTTGATTTCAACAGTGGTTCAGATAATTACTTTGATAGATTTTTTTGTGTGTGTTTTAATGTAATTTGCAACTGGAGATTCTTTCCCCTTCCTTAGGTCTTTCATGCTGTATAGTTATGGTAAATAATAAAATGTTGATTATCTAGCAGAGAGGATCTTAGGTGGTGCTGATTAGAGTGGGTTAGGAGAGTTTTTGTAAGAATGCATTGGGTTTTAGGGACTTTTAAGTGGGCATTTATTGTAAAGCATGTGCTTGTGTCACAGGGAAAAAGATTGGGCAGAACAATCAGGACTCCTGTGGTCAGGGCTTTCACCTCAATAGTAAGAAATTCAAAAGGTCGAAGGGACTTGAACCTGGATCCTAAATAATACTGCTTTTTCATATTAACTTCTGTAGACCACATATTCTTCTCTAATTATTAAACTCTACAAAGGGTCTTAGTTTTACATGGAAAATTGAGTTTGCACAGAAAAGCTTCCAAAATATTGAACCTTCTCTGTCAAATATGGTACTCAGTACTCTGAGAATTACTTGGATTTTAAACAGTAACCATAACCTCCAGGTAAATCCTGAGTAGTGTTACTTTCAGTTTCAATATGTGCTGGGGACTTAGGAGCTGGAGAGCAGCTCAGCAGAAAAGGCCCTGGGCATCCTGGTGGCCCAAGTTGGACATGAACCAGGTGTGTGCCCTCATGGCGAAGGTGGCTAACAGTATCCTGGGTTGCCATAGGAGTGTTGTCAACAGGGTGTAGTCTATTCCATTAAATATTCTTCTCCCCTTAGAGATTTTGATAGGCAGAAGATTGGTGCTAGCGTGTGACAGTTTTGCAAGCACTCTGGTACTGCACTTTTTTTTTTCCTTATTTTTAAGTTACACAATCTCTAAACAACAAATTAAGATGATGCTTTCTGTAAAAGTAGCTGCAGTTGGACAATGGTAGATACTGATGGTACAGATTTTTTTTATGTAAGTGAAGTTACTTTGGGGAGCCTGTGGTAGGACCAGGTATTTCTTTACACAAACATGAAATGTTCCCGTCTGACAGGCTGAAAAGCCCAGAAATACAAAACTGGCCAATTGGGAGCAAAAGAAAAACTCTATAAAAGAGGCAGCACAGTGTGCTTTTCCCTTTATCGCTCTCTCCTTGTGTTCGGCGCGTGGTTCCGCGCACACTGCTCGTCAAAGCCGCCATTTCCCACCGAAGCCTCCATTTCCTGCTGCGTGCTGCCGAAGCTGCTTGTGGCCGCC
>NW_009953797.1:937739-948249 GCF_000747805.2 Chaetura pelagica
ATATCCCTCCTCCTCCTTCCCTCATTAATAAGTAAATAAGGTGTGTAACTAAGGTGTATCCATGTATAAGTATTAAGACATAAGTTCTTGTTATTTTGACGTTTAAAAGATCTTTCATGTGCTTTGATTACCCTTTTTGAACCTCCTGCCCCCAGATTGCTTTGTTTTCCCCACACTAAACCGTGCATTTTGTAAATTCTAATTGGGGATTGGCTGTTGTTATTGGAAACATTAGTAAGCACTGAGCAAGTTACTCACTCGAAAAGTCAGTGCCGGAGCCACTGCTCTTCTGTGAGAAGCGATCGCCACGTGCGGACCTCTCAGCAGATCCTGACAAGCTAAATACACTCCAAAAAGGAGATATAATAGGTTGCGGATCACGACAGACAGTAAACCAGCCAGAGTCTACTGATGATAGAAGACATGTAACCAAGCCGCAGTCTGTAGTTGACAGCATCACTCTTTAAGGAGCTGCCTCAAATGCATATCCCTGTGTTGGAAGCAAGTCTTCTGGGTCATGATTTTTTCCCTGTATCTGATCTTTACAGCTTTGAGGTAGTTTATCCTTATTGTGCTATAATTTTGCCATCTTTCCTTCGATAAGCTCTGATGGAGCATGAGGCACTGCTGTTTTAATTACTTCTGCAGTGCTTGTTTCTTTGTGCTAATTAATCTCTTCCCATTTTTGCTGGGTAATGAAAAAAAGCCACCAAACTTCACAGCCCAATGGATTTGGTTAAGACAAGAGTCATCATATAGATCCCTGTAGACCTTTCTAATATCAATGTCTCTGTATTGCAAGGATATACTGCAGGATAGAAGGTTGTATAAAGCAATAGCACCAGAAAAGCTTTGAGTTTAAAGAAAGAAAAAAAAAAAAGGAAAAAAACCCTGCAGTTGCTTTGATCCCCCTAATAAGAATTGTAATGGAAGACTAGCCTGGCAGACAATGAAGAGTGAATGAGCATTAACTAGCAAAACCAGACAAGCCACTATTGTTTGCATTTCATCTTTTTTCTGCAAATATGGCTCCAGATAATGCCAATGGAAACTGTTTATATATGCAAAAAACAGATTGCATGCTTAATTAGAGACTAAAGGCTGCAGTAAGTGACAAAGAAAGTGAGAACACTCACTAGAAAGACTCAGAAAAGACAGACCAAGCTTTAGGGCTGGATAAACCAACTTAAGCAAGAGTTTAAAACAAACAAAAAACCCCAACAACCACCCAAACAAAACAACAGCAACAGAAAAACCCAGCAAAAAAAATAAATCAAAAGCTCAACAATAAACACCACACAAAACCCCCAACAAACAAGGAAACAAACAAATTCCCCCAGTGCCTAAAATGGATAGAAACTGATCCTGAATGACTTTTAAATGTTGCAAAAGTTCAGTTTCTCCTTCCTTATGTATTTGGCTCTCTGTCCAGAACTGAATGCATGAGAGGAAACAGACTGACCCACTGGAGAGAAGGAAATAGTTCTACTTGTGCTTAAGAGCTGGAAAGCAAAGGGCTTGTCTTACAAATGAAATTCAGTGAAGTATCTGAAGATATTGCCCCAATATTGTAATCTTAATGCTGCTGCTCATCAGAAACCATGCTGTTGCTGTGATTGACATATTTTGCTAGGAGGGTCATTGCTTTTAGATACCCTTCTTACTATGCAAGTAACTCACAGTGTAGCACCAGTAGAGGCATTCAGTTTATAGACAAGATAAAACTACTTAGAGGCTGGCAGGAAGGCTAACTTTCAATTGCAATCTCTATGAATTAATCTTTTTGTGAAGATTCTCTAGCTTCTACACACAGTTTTTTAGAGATATGGAACTACTATGCAAAGTGGTCTAATTGTATTCTATTAATTAATAAATTATCACCTTTAAGCCAACAAATGGAGAAAAAAACAGCCCAAATTTATGTTTTGAGTTGACAATGTAGATAATTGTTTAATCTTCCAAGAGTCCATATGCTATTACAGAGGTTGTGTTTCACTGTTCTTCTTTCAATTACAGAAATAATTCTCTTTCAGACACAGAGTTGGAATATTTTCCAAAGATTTTAAATGGTTGTTCAACGCTTTGACAGAAATTATTGAACATTTTAAAGGTTCTTTCCGAAGCCAAGTGGATCTTTTAGGAGTCTGTGATAATTTTTATGGTGATACTATATTGCTTCTTAATTGAAAAAACTCTGGAAATGGAAAATGTAGCAAAGGAGATGTAAGTAGCAAAGGAGACATAATTTGTCCAATTTTCCCCTGATTCTAAAAAGGTTTTTATACTTTGGTTCTTGGCTAATTGAAAGACTCTGGAACTCTGAGGAAGAGGAGGATCAGGACAAAACCTATTGTAGCAGCCTGCATGTTACTTGAACATAATACTGTTCTTTCCTTGCTGAGTGTTCATGCTTTCTGTATTTATATGGATGTCTAAGCTGGAACTTTGTGCTGAAAAATGTATTTTTATACTTGTGGATTCCTACTCTTTTTGCAGGGACTTGGGACCTTTTTTGGCACCATCTCTGTGCAGCGGTTTTACAAAAAGAAAGTTCATACCTTAAAGTCCTGATCATTACGAAACACCAAGGAAACGAGACGTGAAGTACTAAAGTAAGATGAAGTTTCTGTCCTTTTCCAGAAAAATTCAGGATTGTGTCAAGTAAAGTAGGCCTTTCTCTTGAGATTTGATGCTTTGTGCTTTCTTTGATATCTCAAACCTAGTGGCCTTGTCAGCACTCAGCCTCAGTCACAGCTAGTTAATGTCTTGCTGCCACCAAACAGTGGGGGCTTCAGATGTTACCATAGTTTTGTGACTTTGTCAGTGCTTTTCTTCCAGAGGTCCCAGTTCCTATGGCCAGGCTGGCTAGGATAGGAATTCCCCTTTTGCCTTGTCTGATCCACTTCGCAGTCTTGGCATTGAAGGGAAAGCTGCTCTTCTTGGTGACTTCAGGTAACAGTTTGGATTTCAGGTGGAGCAGCCAGGGCTGGTGCTGATGTTTCCCACACAAGAGCACCTCTTCTGTGAAACTATAATCCCAGAACAAGTTGCAAAGACAGGTACAGTTAGTGATAAGAGGAACTGGTGTAAAGCACTGCAACAACATTTGCTAGAGCTCATCTTCCAGAGAATTTAACACAGTAGGTGGGCCATTACTGGAAAAATAGTTCCTCCCAAGTAATGGAGACATCCAACCCTTTCTGACAGAATGGTGCTGCAGAGAAGCTCTCAGTGTCCTTGTCACTACAGGCCCTTCAATCTGGCAGGACTGGTGTTTAATAAGTGTCATTGCTACTAGTCTAGATGGCATTTTTATACCTTCAGAGCTTTCTGCAGATGGGAATGGAATTTTTTTTTTTGTTCTTGAACATTTCTGTGCCTGGTGAAATTTTACAAACTCACTGAAATGTGATGAGAAATAACTTTTGGTGGTAATCTCTGATGAATGATATTTAAATACATAGATAGTACATAAATATGGTAATTTATTGCATAAAACATTTTTTTCTGTGTGAATTTTTTTACTCATTACATGACTGACAGGAGACCGAGTTCTTGATTTGCTTGGTTACTAGAATTTAAGTCTTATTCTGATATACCAAGGAATTTTACCTATAAAATATGACATTCTGGCTATGGTATTTGCTATGTCGTGGTATTTTTCATGAGTGATTATTTGTCTACTCAGGAAAATGCTGGAAGAATGTGAGACAAAGATATTAGTGGCTGTCTGTACACCTGAAAGGTGTACAGGTTTTCCTGTTTGTTTTGCCCACTTCACTTTGATGGTGGAAGAATTTTTTCTAATTTTTATACTGGGGAATCATACCGAACTGTTAGTTAGCTACATAAAGGAAAATAAAAACATGTGAGTTGTAAAAGTTAAAAAGTGTTGCAGAGGAATGGCTTTATTTTGTTACCTTTGTGAATATAATAATTAGTGTTTTGTTTTGCCTTTACAATCTCTGTGATGCTTAGAATAATAAATAATGACACTTTGCTCTTATATTAATCTTTTGTTCATAGATCTGTGAGAGGGCTATAAGAAAGAGGTCAGTTTTAGTATTCTGATTCCAGGATGGAGAAAAAAAGAGATGAATTGAGTTGCTGAAGGTTACCCAATATGAGAATTTTTTTCATTAGAAAAAGCTGATTCACTGAAATGGAAATATTTCAAGGAAATTCATTAGTGTCCAGGAAATTTTGCAGATCCAGAAGTAAATGAAGATTACAGAGCCTGTAGCAAAACAGTAGGTACAAGCACTGTGACAAGGGTTACCTGATGTTGACAGGGAAGACCTAGGGTCTCACTTTTAGCACTGAAGTGAAAAGAAATCTGAAGCTGTGTCTCTCAAGAGAATATTCCTGTCCCTTGATATAATATGTTGTTACATATATCCCTCAGACAGATATCTCAGTGAACAATGGGTTTAGTAAAGTGTTTTATTCTTCTAAAATTTAGTCCTATGGTCAATCCTTGGTGTGGATTGCATTTTCTGTGTGTTAAGGAGTGAGTAGGTTTTATAGCTTGTATATGTTTAGTATGTAGGGAAGAAAAAAAATTCATTGGAGTCTAAAACTTTACATCTAAAAGACTGTCTTCTCTGTGGCTGCCTTTTTCATACAACTTTTTGGAATAGCTTATATGTCAGACTTGCTAATGGATTAAAAATACATTTTGAGGAAAGGAAAGAACAAGAGCAGAAGAATAGATGGTCACAAACATACTGTTAGGTCATGTATTATGTATTTTCTCAAGAACCCTAGGCAGTCATCTGAGGGTTTTACCACAACCCATATAGGAAACTTAGTAATCAACCAAGTGTGTTTAACATTTCAGTCCAGCATCGCCAGTTGATGATTTGAGGCAAGGGATCATGTTCACGTGGAGAGAGGGTGGTGGCTTTTTGCCAAAAAAAAGGATGAAAATAAAAATCCAGAGCAAACCCATCTGGTTGAATATATCACATGGCAAATTCATTCAGAATTGAAAATATGAAGTGCAGAATAACTGTGAAGTTTCTGTTACATTTCATGTATATAACCATGAAGACAAGAAAACCAGTTTTGGTCAAAGGAGGCTGGAGCATAACTTTGA
The DNA here is from genome assembly GCF_000747805.2 of Chaetura pelagica. Taxonomy (NCBI): domain Eukaryota; kingdom Metazoa; phylum Chordata; class Aves; order Apodiformes; family Apodidae; genus Chaetura; species Chaetura pelagica. The sequence continues at coordinate 942,838 of NW_009953797.1, forward strand.
GCTTTGGGATAGACAGCTAGAGGCAGCTTGACTTGGCAGAGAAAAACAAGATAAATAAAAAATAGCTACTTATTTTCAATAATTCAGATTGAAACTCTGAAGAAGGGCTTTATTTTGTGCAGGGGCTTTGAAGAAGTGTTGGCAGATTCACATAAGAGAGCTGGGAGATTGTTCAAGGGATCAGTCAAGGAGACAGCCTTTATACACCTTTTTATGCTGAGCCCAAGTCAGGCAGGCAAAAGAAAAAGAAATAAAAGAATTTCTGCAAGGAGGGAAAGGAGCCAGAATTCTGATCATGTAGTAAGTTGTAGCATGACAGCAGTGGGTAGGGCAGTTGTTTTCCTCCCACTTTGCCGTTGGAAGGGCAGCAGTAGGACAAAATGAGATATGAATATATGGCTCATAAAGTCATGATTTGTATGGCAGTGTCTGGAGGGTTGATGCAAAGTTTTGTTTAGAGATACCTGTGGTTATTTTTGAACATCAGGTTTTACTATAAGAAAAAGTGGGACCTCTGATCTAACAGGACCCTAGTTTTTGGTAGAATCTGTGTTTCGACCCTAGCACTTAGTAGGGATGGAAGAGAAAAATATGTGAGAAAAAAAATGATAGAAGTAGACAGGAAGGGATAGGTAGTAAGGATATATTAGGTAAAAATCAGGTTGTTAGTCTGATGCATTTAGTGTCCTTGCAGCACTGCCTGCTGCTTTCTGACCAACATAGTTCCCAAAAAGGATCTCCCATACCGCTTACCATTTTCTTATAATCCAGTTGCTAAGAACAATGGTCTGCCACAAATGAAATGCTTCTCCTGTCCTCTGAGCATTTTTAACAGAGAGTTCCCATCACAGGAAAGTGCTGCTGACCTCTCCCTCTTTTGAAAGATCCTTGCTGCTACCTTAGTAAAATACTTTCCAAGATTCACCACCAGTATAACAACCACTCTAAGTGTGACTGTGAACTTCATTATGCCTTTTTTCCCTGTACTGAAAGTCCACCTCTTCTTAATCTTTGTCTTGTATATATAAATCAATTCCTGTCATGGGAGAGTACTATACAAATTTTGAAAAAAATAATTGTGCAGCTACATTAATCAAAGGAATACTATGCTGAAGGAAATGTCAGGCCTAATAGCTTGTCAGTGATCACTGGCAGAAAAGCTGTTTTCAGCTATTTTGCATGGTTTCTTTGGCACTAATTAACAGACTCAATATCTTTTAAAATATGATAAAAGAGAGAGGGGGAGAAAGCCCCAAGGTGTCTGTTGCCATAGTCAGAGTGGAACAGCAGCTCTGGCACATGTTGAGCAGCTTTAAATCTGAGCACTGTTGTCTTTAAGGTGATTTCCCAGTGTCTTTTTTGTTAGTAGTATGTGCTATTCCTAGTAACCCTAAATCCTAAGCCAGTTATCAGACAGTTGTCACTTTTCTTTCAAAGAGTTTTCAGTTGCTTAGACAGAAAGGGAAGCCAGCCAAGGTCAGGAACTTGCTATGCCTACCGGCAAGATCAAGCCTCCAAGGTAGCATCTGATTCTGACACTCTGGACCTGATTTATGACTATTGAGTATCTACACAAGTCTGATTACTATTATAAATAGAATTTCTGAATAATAACAAAGTTGTCCTTTGTTTCAGAGTGCTGGTGGTGCTGACCTTGCTCACAGTTGTCAGTGGATTACAGACAGGAATGTTGGCTTCCCAAATGCACTGAGGATGAGTCTTGTGTTGCAGAGTAGAAGTTGAGTGTTTTCTAAGGATATAGATGTTATTACACTATGCTTTCAAAGTGAATGTTTGCTGTAGGCCTGACCTCAATTGTGTCCAAGCAGCAGCCAAAAGAACAATCCTTGTTTCACTCAGTTCTCATCAAAACTTATTGCCTGAGTGAATTATCTGTTCAGTGCATAAAAAAATGTTGTCTGTAATAATCTCATATAACCCAAACTAGAAACCTTTCTGTAATTCTGGGTGTTCTCTACACTTGCTTTTATCAGAAAACTCCTATAAACACAGGTTACTGCCCTCTGTCAACCCCCTCTTAGACCATTCTCAAAAGCAACGAAAGACAGAATTATGTATGTTTCTCTGAGCTCTGTGAGGAAAAAATTGTGAACTGTTTAGCTTTAGTGAGTTATTAGAGAAGCTAGACCACTGAGCACTTCATCCATCATGGAGATCTTCCCTCATCCATTATTTAAATAAGATGCCCACATACTCTGTCCCCAGCTCTTCATCCAGTAATTCTATCACAGGAAAGTGAAAGAGATGTTTGGTGTTTAGCTTGGCTGTGCTATGAGAAAGGGCAGTGGTTGTACCAAGTCATAGCTGAATAGAATAATGTGCAACAAAGCAGTGGTTTCTCAGAAGAGTTGATACATGAGAAAAAGCCAAGGGTGTCAATGAGTAGAGTTTTAGATGACTTAGAATCAGAATTAGGAATGTACTCAAGAAAGATAATTACAAAATACTTTTTTTACCACTATTTTTTTTTTCATTCAGGGGTCTCTTGTAATCCATGCTTCACTTTCCAGAAACTCTAGGATTTTAAAAGTGTAAGGAAATGTGTTCCAGGAGGAAAGCAAAGCATTTTTCTTCCTCTTTCTCATAGATACATACACACACACTTCACTTAAACTGATTGTTCAAAGATTAAGTAAATAATTTAAACAGTGAGAAATTCAGAATTAAATTCTTCCTTTGCCTTATTTAGAGCAAATCTAGAGTTTCTAGAAATAATCTTTCAGAATGAGGAATTAATATTTTGTTTCATGGTTGCCGCTTACTTTTTTAGATGTAGATTCCAGTGGGATTACTTGAAATTAAGTGCTTATTTAATAGCTTTTTCTGGATGAGGGTATTCTCAAGTTTGAAACTGCACATGAACAACTGTTAAGTACATAATGGCTGTTATATTTTGCCATTAAATTACTGCATTTTTTCTTCATTCTGACAATCTAAAACCCAACCATGATTTACAAAAAGTTTATGGAATAAGTTCCTTGTTTTTCTGATACATTTCAGGTGGTAATAATCAGAAGTTTCATCATATCTTGTGATCTCTGTGAAGGTAGTTTTGAGTTACAATTCTATGGTGAATGAATCCTTTTTTTCCCCCCTAGGTCCTAATAAAGGACTGTCCACGCTGATACCATTTTTAGCAGAGAAGGTACAATTTTGAAGAGTACTGAAATGAATCCTTTCCACCCATCGCTTTAGGTGGTCTTTACATGCCTGGCGTGTATGAAGTGTACTGAAAGTGTGACTATGCTGACAGTTTTCCACAGCCATAAGAACTCGTACTACTCATAAAAAACACTTCTCCTCCAAGGCTGACAATTTGTCGCTGCTAGCTAGTGATTTTCAAATGGGCTTTTTATGCAAATAGGTCGGTTTTGATTGAATTAAAGGATAAAACATCAAGAAAACTTCAAATATGAAAATGTTCATTTTCAGCTGTAAGAAGATACTGACACTGCCCAATTTAAGGGATGTAATTTAGTTTAGCCTTTCTACTCTCCCTCTTTACTCAGTGGGGGAAAGAGCTTTTTCTAAAGTGATGATCTGAGTACCTAGTTACAGGTCCTGCTCTGAACAACCCTCCAGAAGAATGTTTGTCTTTTCCTTTATCTGCATGAAAATTAATCTCTTCACAGAACCTAGACCAAGGGTGGTGAATTGAGTTAGATAGGTTTGCTTGCCTGAAAATAAAGAGAAAATGAATGAAAATGAAAATGAATGTCCAGGTCTGCTTCTGACTTGCCCCTGGGCTTAGGAGGATACTATGTGAAAGTAATTGGTGTTACAGTCAGTTCATTTTAGTAGCCTTTGTTAAAACTGAGCAGACTGGTAGTTAAATTTAAAAAAATCACAAAACAAACAACAACCAAATGCAACAAACTCTGTGTGTGAATTTTGTTCTAACTACCAAAATGAAATAATAAAGCTAGCATAACTTATTTTGCTCCACAAGGTGCATTCCATATGACCTTTTTTTTTGGACATTGGCGACAAAAGCAAAATAATTGTTTTTGTTGTTGTTCGAAATGTTTTTTTCCACTTATGGAGCATGTAAAAAAGTAGAGTGTGTTCCCTCTCGAGTAGACTGGGTTGAAGCAGACCAGTCTCATAATAATACACCACAGCCTGCTGTTGTAAACACCAATTTGGAATCAGACCGGGCTTGCATTTGAATTTGGAAGAGTATGTGCATAAGTAAAAAACACGCATCTTTAGGTGAGAGGTACATAAATGAGTGGTGTGTAGAATAGAATAAGCAGTGTCATATTTATTTCTTAAAATGAATGTATTTTTCCCAGCTGAATGGCTACCACAGTTTTAATAACTATTCAGAATCATGCTTTTCCAGTGGCTGTCTCCCAGCTGTGAAGGGCAGCTTGTGTCCTGCTGCTAGGAGCAGCATGGGACAGAAGTAGATAGGTGATGTCATGGAAGAGATAATCCTGTGACTTGTGATGTATGGACATCACAAGTCCTGCTGCTAGGAGCAGCATGGGACAGAAGTAGATAGGTGATGTCATGGAAGAGATAATCCTGTGACTTGTGATGTATGGACAGAAAACAGCTGTAATTTAGAGATGTCTTATTTTGGACAATAGCAACTGCCATTGTCTGGTGAGTGCTGAGTCCTCAGGGATTGCTAGCAGTGTTTGGAAATGCAAGGCAATCAATGCTGCACTTTTGACTTTGCAGTTTCACTCAAGTTGCCTTAGAGCCAGTTTTGTGAGGGCCAAAGTGTTGAGACTCAACAATAGAAAAGTAGGTTTGACAACTATTACTTCTGCTCCTGTCTCATAGGAGATTAACTAGTGTCTTGGTGCTGTGTTCCTCTAGCTCTGTTTTTTCAGGTGGAAGGATGCTGATTCTTGGTAATCTTTTATGAGCCTTCTGGGAATGCAAGCCAATCTTTCACCCTGGAGGGGAATTTAAGATTTTCCTAAGTATAGGGGTTCAATTGCATTTGCCATGACTGAACCTAACTGTTAGACATCATGTTAAACTCCGTTAAAATAAAACCAATTGGCCTCACATCTCAGGGAGGAGTTACTGAGTTGCTGTCCATGCTAACAGGTATCTTCTATAATAGGTGCCATTTCAAGGAAAAGGCAAAGAAAACCTTTGGTTTATTGTTATATGAAATTAAGCTGCAGATAAGTCACTTTTTTTGTAGAGCAGTTCTCAAGTATCTCTGTGTTGTGAATTATGTCTGGTTGTTTTGATGACAAAAATAGACTTTTATTGCTTTTTGTTTGTCAGCCTTGCAGATTCAGCACAGCTGTAGATGAGTGAGCTGTAGTCTATTCTGCTTGCAGGTATCTCCCAGAATCATTCACTATTTGCTTTCTTTATTGAGAATCATTAACTGTTTCCCTGCCTTTATTGTTGTTGCTGATA
>NW_009953797.1:949506-972999 GCF_000747805.2 Chaetura pelagica
TCAGTTTTTTATTTCAAATATAACTACTAATTTGAGTTTCCTTTAGCTCAGATTGCCTTTCTACTTTCTCTCATGGAGCCTGTACTGAAGGCAATCTAAACATAGTTCCCTTTAAAGGCATATACCCTTTCCAACTTGCCCTACTTCCCATTTCTGCTAAGAAGAAAAGTAAACTCCATCTACTTGTCAGTCCTTATGCCGAAGTTCTCAGCAGCTCTATGAGACAGGGAGTCATTTGGCATAATCTCTTTGCTTACACAACAAAATTGGTTTTGTGAAGTTTTCTGCTGCTTTTCTTGGATTAAGACTTCAATGACTTCAGTTGGTCCAGTTCTTCCCAATGACAGTAGACATGTAACCTGGGATAGTTGTTTAGATAACCTCCAGGTAGGGTTGGCCACCTGAAGGTCTTTTCCAGCCTTCATGATTCTATGAGTCTAAGTGCAGTGCTTAGTGAGGCTGAACCATCCATCAGAAGAAACAACCTAGAAGTCACAGCAAGTGCTGACTGATGTACTAGGAAAGACTCTTCTCTTGTGTGTATACAGACTGGAGAACTTTCCCAGCTGCACAGCAATAAATCTGTATGTTGCCATTAAATTAATAAAATCTCTTTTGGACTGCTGTCACACATGCACATGATTCTCTATGGCCTCAGACAAAGTTTTTATCCTCTGATACATTGCCAAGCTCATGCTCTCACTGGTCAGTTTCCTCTGGCAGTGAAGAGATTTCAAAACACTCTTCAACTTCTTACAAAAGAGGGATGTGCAAATTAGAGTACTGTATGTGTGACAATCCATATGAATGGCTGGGGCCAGTGGAGGATACTAGTACTTGTGAAATCCATAGTCTTTGAGAAATATACCACTTGGCTTACAGTGCAGTATTACAAAGAACGCAATAAGCACTTTGAGTAAAAGTTAAGTAGTCTCAAGTGGAAAGCAATTGTTGATTCCATCTAGTACTGATGGTGCCTTCTTCCCATGTGCATGTCTTTGGGCATACCACTGAACCCATCCTGACATTTTGCTTATTATCAGAGAACCCCAGGAGTTTTGTTTCAAAAACAGAGTTTATGTCTTCACAGCAAAGCATTTTGATTCAAAAGAAGTAAAAGCAATACCTTTCCACAGAGATTTACTCTTTTTTTTTTTTTTTTTTTTTTTTCCCCAGTTGTGATTTTCTTGATTTTGTCTCAATTTTATTACCCTTCTACTTTATTTTTGTAAGTGGAGACAGTTAGCAAAGAAAATTAAAAACTTGAAATATATAGAGAGTTTTAATATATTTGTCTTTCTTGACAACTTTGTTTCACAGTCAAACAGAAGGGCCATCTGTATAAGGAAAAGATATGGCTAGAGTTAAACCTTGGAACCACAGTTTTGAAAAAATTTTGACTGATTTTGAAAATCAATCAAGTCTTTTTAGGTCTTTGTAGATGTTTTCAATGGTGGAAATCTCAATGAGTATATCCTTTCCAAAGTTATCTAGCATTCTAGTTGTCAGACATCTGTCTTGAAATACCTAGTAAGTATTTCTGAAATATTTTTTTATCCATGGGTTTTTTTATCCATGGGTTTTTTTATCCATGGGTTTTTTAACACTGTCCTAGATCTTGAATGCCTTTCCTTACATAAAGTAACCTGGAGCACTGATCCTTAAGGAGCAATCTGTTTAGATTGATGGATTTCATGAGTACCTACATAGTGTTCAATTATAGATTAGCATTAGCCAATGGACACATCGAAATGTTATGTTGTAATTTTTGGCAGATTTGTGTGGTTCTGTATTTTCCCCCATCAGTGTAAATGGCAATAACAGTAATTTAATATTTTTTTTTTTTTAAGTGCATTTCTTTTACTAGAAAACACAAACATTTCTGTAGGTAATGAGCTCCCCCAACATAAAATAAGTATTCATTTAGCAACCTGTCACCTATATGAGTGCAGTCTTTGATGATGTTATAATTTATTCATTTCTTGGCTCATAATTTGAGTCACTTGAAATGTCACTGATGGCATTTCTACTAGAACTTCCACCTTTTGCTCTGGACTCCTGTCTGGGTGGACTCCAACAGAGATGTTCCCATGACACAAGTGCTAAGGTTTTTTAAGAGTGTTGTTGATCTCCAAGTTTTTATCTTGTTCTTTCACACTGCAGTAATTTTATTTACACTATAGGATAATAGTACAGGCTTCCAAGCATACTGGTAGGTGCAGCTAGTAGTGTGTAATCCTTCATTTGTCCCAAAGGTGCAAACTTTTGCCGTTATCGGGATATAGTCCTGGACCTGCTAAATTGTACAGGCTGTTCTGGTCCCTTAGACACACTGGAAAATCCCAGCAATATAAAAGCACTTGTCCTCTGTTCTCTAATTTGAGAAATACCTGGAAGTCTTTGAATTCATTTGATTGATCTTTACATTAGCCCTAATTTCCTTTCCATGACATTGGTCAAGAAAATTGATCTTGATTCAACAAGTGTCTCCATAGTACTGTTGTTTTGTATAAATATTCAAAGTACATGAAGTGCTATACAATTTCTGTATTCTATATATGAAGTATAAATAGTTGCACTGTTGTTGTTCTGTGCACTTGTGCAAGTTTTAATGGCTGTAATTATAAATTGCACAATTTAAAAATATATATTTGAAAAAAATCCCAACAAAACAGCCAACACCCAATGAAGGAAATTTAGTCTGATGTGTAGTTGTAGAAAATTCTTCCTTTTGTCCATTATTTTTGAGAGGACAGTAGAGGTCATATTGTAAAGCACATGTAACACCCAATGACTTTGTCTGGAATTGCAGATGCTCAGTACTTTGCAGTAATCAGCCCTGTGTCTCCTGATAATTATACCTTCGAAGCTTTCTCATATCAATTTTTCCATAACTAATATAATCCAAACTATATTATCCTATTAGCAGACTCATTTTTTCCTCCAATAAGCAGCATGCACCTGTCTGCTTACCATGAAGAAAGCTGTGACAGTATTCTGCCTCTATTGTTTCAGTGTTAAAGTGGATAATTCAGGCTGTAAATAGGGAAGATCAAGCTTGTTGAGTTAAAATAAGCACATTAATTCTTGAATGGAGCCTTGCTTTATACATTTGTTCCTTCATTATTCATTTTAGGTCTCTTGGCTGCCTTTGTAGTGGACTTCAGAGTACATCTTAGATCACCCATCTCAGGTGCCTATTGGAATAAATGCTCTGATAGGATTAAAGAGGAACTGCTATGATTTAAAAAATGTTTCTACATTATAATAAGTAATAAATTACCAGTCAGGCATAATGCCAGGTTTGGGCTGATGGGAACTCTCATCACAAGTAGATAAAAATGCAGAGGTGGTGTCAAAACTTGGAGCTGTCACACTGCCTTTTGATCAAGGTGGAGTGTGTTAACAACAAAGTATTTATTTTTTTCTCCTTTCCCACCTCTAAGATTAAGTTCTTTCTGTTCCTTCAGAGCCAGGCAGCTTGAAGCATTGTGTGCTATTTCCATCTGCACTATATCAAACTTGCAAAGAGAAGTGATGCTTGGGAAGTCAGAATGCAGCCAATTGAAAAATTGGAAAGGCAAAAGCATTATTTTTAGCTGCAGAAGCTCTTTAACATGATGTGCAGCACAGAGCAAATGGTGTCCAGGCTTTCACAGAATGACTGTGAAAATAGGTCAGGTGTCTGAATAGCTATAGAAGCCATTGGAAGTATTTCCCTTCCTAGTGGGAAATACTCTGCCGATTTGTTATTTTGTTTGTTTGTTTGTTTGGGTTTTATTGTGTGGCTGTTTTTGTTTGTTTGTTTGTTTGTTTGTTTTGTGTGTGTGGGGGGGTTGGTTTGGTTTTGGAGTGTTTTTTTTGGGGGGGTGGTCTGTTTTTTCTTAAATCTCAATCTCTATTTATGGAGATGAATCTTTTGGCATACTTTTCTGTGCCACCCACAAAATGGCAAGTGTATCTGCTTGTGTGTTGTGTTCACAGAGGCATTTGATATTCTGAATGGACACTGTCATTTGGAGGGAAAACAGCTCAACCTTCAAGCTCAAAATTTCCTCTTCCCTTTTTTTATTATCCGTTTTCCACCTTCCTTATTGTTTAAGCTTAATAGAAATGCAGATTGATGGACAGGAAAAAAAGCAAGCGTAGCAATCATGAATGTCTTTGAAAAACATTATTACTATGAAACCATGGTAGATGGCAGATACCCCTGAACAGAGGACTGGTCATATTTATTTACCCTGCCTGGTATTCTTCAGTGCAAGGGAAAACAGATTACAGCTGAGGTGCCTTGTGTTCCTTTGAGTTTGAGAACAGTTGTGAATCATAAAAAAAACCTCACTGACTCCTGAGTGGATGAGTTGGTTTTGTTGTTGTTTGTTGTTGGTTTTTAATAAACTTCATCTGCCTCAAGTTTACCCCCACGTAGTGTTTAGCAAAAGCATGTACATCACTGAAAGTTTCAAGCTAAGGCTAATGAGAGCCTCACAAAAACTTGTACATTGGCTCCTGAACTGAGAATTTCACCTTTAGAGTCCAGGATCGAAAGTGCTATAGAAATCATTGTTCTGATGCCTCTATTGAAAAGACAGTATCATTAGTACAGTTTTCTAAGTGCTATTTCTCTCTAGTGTGCTTTACTATTAAAACTTCCAGTACTAAAATCTATATTACTTTCCATTTGAAATGAGATTTCATTCAGTGCCTTCCCTGGTTGCTTGAACTATGAATGATTGGCTCTGCATGAAGCACTTTGTAACCCTCCTCATGGAGAAAGCCATATAAAAATTAATGTTACTATCAAATGTATTTTGCATACTGTAGCTTTGTGTAATTACTGAGCCTGGGATCCACCATTCTGCTGACCCTGGCTTCCCCAATGTGCTTTGGGCAGCCTTTGTGACTGTTTAAACTAATGTAGTTTCAAAGGATTACAGAGATAGCAATTGTTATTTCTATTATGCAAGATAGAATAATAGGCAAGTAGTATATAATACATCCAGTGTTATTAAAGTATGTCCTTCTTTGAAAGACAGTCACTTAATTGTCTGTCCTTACAAGGTTATTAACTCATCATTTTCAGATTATTCTCTGTAGATCCCTGGAGATCTATTAGCTGCTTCTAAAAGATCTGAGAAAGGTAATTAAGAAAGGCAAGGACATTACTGGTATGCTCACACTGGAGGATCTAAAGGGAAATGCCTGAGGGTCTGCAAGTCAGCTGAGAGAACAAAAGCTAAAACCCACTGAACAAGATTTTCTAGGGAATACCCTGTATTTTTCAGGTCATTCTAATAGGAAATGTTTAATTTACCTAATCAGATTTCAAATTTTGTAATCCCATTGTAGTTTGGAAGCATCTTTAAGAGTAATGCTGTAAAAGGTCATATTAAAATATTATTTGCAGAAAATAACATTGGGTAACTGAAAGACTAGCCTAGGAACTTCTATTGGCTTCTGTGAATAATGAAGACTGCTTTTTCAGTAATGTCCTTTGTAACTGTTAAGCTAAACACAAATTTCTCCAAAGATGCTTGGTGTGTCTGTAGTAGGGGAAGAAAGAAACAGTGTCATGTGCTCATCTGACATAAATCTACTAAGCTTTAATGGAGCTTTTCAGTGAAGTACGCAGATATACATTAGCAGGATTTATTCTGAAGGACTTAAATGTAACTGAATTTTTTAGATTTCTGGTCATGTCTTGAGATTTTCTGGAAAGGAAATGTTTTACAGAAACTTCAGTTACCTTTGTGTACTGGAGTAGGAAACAGTAAAGTATCATCACATTGCTGACCTTGGTCATGATCCGTGGTGTTGTGTGGACCCAAAGCAGTATTCATTGTGTAAACGTATAACACTGGAGTGTGATTCCTAGTGACTTCTGAGAATGATCTTGTTATTTCTGTAGATTATATAAAAGCATCTGCATTCACTGTGTTATTTGTGCAGAGGAAAAACCAGCATGGCTGTGGTTGCTACCGTGTTTCAGCCCTGTTCATGTTAATGAATGGCAGAATTGGTCTGGATTTCTCCAAATCAGCATCTGTCTGGCCTCCTTTGTGGCCTTGGGAAAATCATAGATGAAACTACAGTTCTCATAGGAACCATCTGTTCCCAGATTTGGAATAGTTTCTTTCCCCCCTTAAATTTCAACTCTCCCTGTTCATATCATGCTACGGAGTTCGTGGAGCCCTAGAGTGTGCCTTACTGCTGCAGCTAAACACTTCCCAGCTTTGTCCTCCTTGTATTTGCTGTTCTGCATAGGACAAATTTACCAAGAAGATCAGCTGAGGCAGAGAGAAGCAACTCTGACTCGGAAAATGCCTCTGAATAAATTATCCACTGTGAAATAAAGATATATACTCTACCTAAGAGCCAGAAAAATGAAGCAATAAAGGATGTTCTTAGAATAGTTCCAAAGAACCTGGGCTCCCTGAAGGAAAATGAAGCTTCTGGAGTGTGTTTCAGAGAATTCATTTTTAACCTATTTCTCCTCAGTAAGTATATATGGAGGTCAGGTATCAAACTGGAATATCTAAAGTTAACTGGTGTGAATACCCCTCACTCAGCAGCTTTCAGGGGTTTAAGCAGCCCAAGTAGAGAGAGAGTGGAAGCCGTGGCTAAGCAGGAGTTGCACTGGGGCAAAGAGGAACTGGACACACAGATGTTGCTGCATGCAAATCCTGACAGGGGCTAGTGTTTCCCATTGCAGGCTTTCTACCCAGCAGTTACATGGATAGTACTTTATGTTCTTTATTTTTAATATGTATTTTTATTATTATTACACTCCTGTCCCATTGCCTGTTCTTTGGGGTACGATTCCTGAGAACAATTGAGTGTTCATAAATTCAGTGCTTTCCACTGTGTAAGCAATGTGAAAGTGCTATGACATCTCATGTATTTCCTTCTGTAATTGCTAAAACATATGGGTAGCTGGATTCACCCTTGTTTCCACGATGAAAGTGTGTTTCTATTTCTATTCAGAAATCAATAAATGTTCTGAGGAACACAAGCACTTGGTGAAATCAGTAACATTTTTATACAGGAAAGAAGATTAAATCTTTAGGCCTTTCAGCCACGGATTCATGAGGTTTTCAACAAGTCCCTGCAAGTGAACAGTTAATTTCTGGAGACAAAGCAAAACCCATTGATACTGAAAACCATAAATTAAGATGCTGAAAGCAAAGGCTTTGTTTTGAGCTGATTAGAAGGCTGTTTCACAGAAGGCTGGCTATTGCCAAATGTCATGGGAATGAGGGACTTAAACATATCACTGAAATATGTACTGCAAGTTCCTTCATGATGAAGTCTTGGATAAATAGGAAACACCTCAAATTTACATCTTGAGAAAGCCAAACAGATTTCAGATGGAAATTAATAGAAATTAATTTGGGGTGTAGACTTAAACCCAGCCTCTAGGGATACAGTAATTGTACCTTTTAGGAAATGGTCTTCTGCTTTTTGCATTTTATCTGTCTGTAATTACTTCTGTGGTTTGCTGGTTGTTGAGGCCCTTGACAAGCTGGGAATTGGCAGATTCAGTGTTGCCTTTATTTACAGTGCTTTTGCCAAGTCATTAAGTCAGCAACAGGTGGCTTTGTTCTGCCTAAACTAATCCCTCATTGTGGTCAGACACCACATTTTCTTTTTAACTTTCTGCTACCATTTAAAACTATTTCAGCCAAGTTTTAGGTTGGCGTGAATCGACAGAACACCATTAAAAGTAGCACAGAAAAAACAAGCTTTTTTCCCTGCATCCCTGTCATGTTTTGTTTTTTTCTCACAATGAGCTGTGCAAAGCTGATTATGGCTAGGGCATTCTCTAGACATAGCTGGCTTCTGTTGCTCTAGTGAGGGTATCCTTGTATGGCTAAAAGGACAAGGGATAGGAAGTCGCTCCTGAGGGAGGCATGGCATACAAATGCCAGACACCTGAAGGAGCTTTCAGAGACTAATGGATTTGCTTTCTTCATAAATGTAAGAATATTGTTTGCTGCTCAGTCTTATTCACTTGGCTCTGCCACTGCTGTCTGGCTGTCTCAGTAGCTGCCTTTGAATGGGGATCTAGGGCTGCTGCATGTAATACAGTTTTGCTGCTGACCTCAAGGATTGTTAAATAACTATCATAGGGCAGAGTCCAAAGATGTGCTTTGTAAAGTGCTCAGGAATACTTTGACATTAAGTGTGATACAAATGCTAATAGCTGTTGTTATTATTTTTTAAGAAATCAGGGCATGTTTTTATCAATATTCCGCAGGTTGCAGTGTCCTTGTACATTTAGGCCCTGACCTCATCAAAATAATGTTTGAATTGGAAATGAGCAAATATTTAACATCTTTATACTGAAATTTCCTCAATTCTATTAACCCTGGATGCATTAAAAACTGTCATTAACAGCAATTCTCTGGTACCAGAGGAGTCTTAAAATGCTTTATACTTTCTGCCAAGAGACCTGTAAACTCCTAGATAAAACCTGCTTTGGCTGCTCCAACTCTGCCTCTTGTCCTTTCTGTTATGTATCAGAGAATCAATTTTAGATTGAAAAAGACCCTTAGGATTGAGTCCAAGATGAGTTAAAGGAGGAAGTTGCTGAAAAACCTTGCTGCCTTTGGGAATAAGGAATCCTTTCTGGTATTTACTTTAGGGCCCCTGCAAAAAAGCTCAACACCTGTACTCAGCAACAGTGACTGAGGTCTTCTGAGTATATAGCACTGTCAGCCCCCTCTGTTCCTGCTCATTGTTAACAGGAGAACTCTGCTTTATGGTTGCTGCTGTGGTGGGCAGGTGGAGATGCTTACTCTTCTGTCAGTGTACTAACAAAACATTTGCCAGTGGTTTAGTATTCAGCTGAAACTAAAGAGGGGTGTTGCAGACAGAACCAAAGGAAGGTTATTAAGAAGCTGCAAGAACATTAGAGCATGTGAATGGCTAAGACCTGGGCAAAATGGATCATTTGAAAGTGAATTCCTCTGACCTTCTCTAGTAGGTAGAGAAAGGAGGCTTGTATCCTCAGACACATCTTGGTTATTGCTCTTATTATTTCTGTCTTCTCTTGGATTGTCTTTCAAGCAGGTGGTTCTGAGGCATTTGAAGCTTTTTTTTTCTGTTTTCAGCCTAGGAGGACTCTCTCATAGATTTAGACGTCTTTCTGCTTTTGACACCTCAGGTGATCCTGTCCCATAGGAGCCCTTTGCCTGCACAATGACTGGAGCATTGCTTAGAATATCTAGCATTTCTTGATATTACTGAAAGGAGACGATTCTGCTAAAGGAAGCAGAAAACAAATGCATAGATTGTACTTTCCTGAGATAAGAAATGTATGAATAAATGGATAGGATAAGATGCTAGTTTGCAGGGGATCCAGGCCAGAATGGTTCAGTCTAGTGGATAAGACTAGGACTGGAGACAAGATGCAGCCTCAAAATCAGTATGTGAGAGCAGAAACCAGGGTACAAACCAAAGGCCTGGAGCTGGGCATGGAGCACAATTCAAGCATCACTCCACTGTAATTACAGAAAACCACCATCATATGGTGCAGCCATACCCAGTGTCACCAGGGCTCAGCAGAAGGGATTGTTTGTCCAGTTCATGCTAACAGGAATCAGCTGGGAAAAAAATGGGAACCAAACTGATCAGTACTGATGCTCAGAATTTGGAGGCGAGAGAATTGGTGGGATGTGACTGAGAAGGTGTAGTAAATATGATGGGATCAAGTAATTTCTGGAAGGTGTAAACTGTGTTTAATAGTGCAGTGCTAGGTAAAAATTACCAACTTAATACTGATGACTATTGTAGTTCGTTCCAGGGGCAGAATGAGAGCAGCTGATGCAGACTATAAAGTAATTAGAAATATGGCTTCCATGGAACCCTCAAATGGAGCAACTTGCAGAAAAAATGAAAGTCCAAGAGGGTAGGGGGATGATAAGAATGAACAAGCTCCTCCTTTGTAAATGAGATATGGCTCCTGGCATGTCAGATGGCCAGAAAGAAAGTTGCTGTGTATGTATTTGGAGAGACACAGGTACATACCCTTACCATACCTTGTGGTGTTACATGTATCAAACATTATTAGGTTGTTTGTTAAAGCTCAAGGGCTAAACAATGGTAATTATGACAGCACTATGAGTGAATCAGTTAAGAAGCAGATTTATTTAATTTGACTAAGAAAAATTTGTATTCTTTGATTTGTTTTAGTTGAAAACCAATTTGAATGATAAGAAATGTTGACAGGATTTGAAATGTTCCTTCACAACAAGTAGATGCTCTGTTATTGCTTCATAATATAAAGCAAACACTCCCTGTACTGATTTGAAATCAACATACTATTTCCATGTTGCAGCTAGTATTAGCCTGGCTGAAGTTTTAGTAGAAAACAAGTGTTTAAGAAAAAAATTAATTTGACTGGTATTTCAAGAACCCACAATTTAATCTGTGACTCAGGGATCTTACACTGTAGGGAGATTTACTTCTGTGAATGTTTGATCTACATTGTCTCAGTGAAAGCTTTGCTCATGCAGCTATGGAACATTATTAGGTTGTAATCACACACAGAGTGGTCTTCATTATAAAGCACTGTTAATTACAAATGCCATGAAATTGGAAGACCATCTATTCTGACTGTAATTATTATGTCATTTGCACACCTGTGTCTGAGAGTATTTTGCCCTCTAACTAGGGCTTATTTTTTGGACTCAGCATGAAGTTTCTCTTGATAGTGGAAATAGCTCATTTGTTGTCTCTGTGGGTATAGAATAAGACAGAAGGGAGGTGAAAGCTTGGGAAACCACTAGCAATTGAAGCAGGCAGTAAGCCCTAAGTGACTGTGTGGGTCCACACAACAGAGGGAGCATGTTTTGAATGTAGTATGATTTAAAAATAGGCTTTAAACAAGCCTGTTTTAGTGGTGTGCTTTTTGCTCAATGCAAAGCATATTTATTAGAACCTCAGCACAGCTTCTCATCAAACACCATTTTCCCTCAAAAAGAGAGAAAAAAGGAGAAGGAGAATTCTGATAAGGTTCCATGAATAAGAATCAGCAACCATGGATTTAGTCTAAGCTGGACTGGAAATTGTTGCAGCTTTATGTTTTTATAAAGGAAGTCTGCGTGTCAGCTTCTAGTGGTGACAGAGATGCTGAGAATTGGCATGTGAGGATAATGTGATAACACAGAGACACCAGGGAGTATGTTTACACAAAAAATGCATCTCAGTCAGCCAGGAGGCCACTCTGTGATTTCAGTAAAAAGCTATGGCAGAAAATCGATAGCTTTGAGAAGGACCCACAGTAAGGAAACAACATTATCTGACCTTTCTTCTCCCTTCCCCCCATTCCCTCCCTTCATAAAGACACAGAGCTGCATATCATATTTGAGTTTTGTTAACTCTGTGCCTCTGAGTAGCTCAAAGAGGGAGGTGATTCAGGGAATATAAAATATATCCAGACCACACTGTAGAGAGGGAGAACAGGGATGAGTCACATGGGGTACTGGGTTTATTTACAGGCTCTGATTACCTTGGAAGCAGTCTCTATAGACTGCAGTCTCCAACACTGTGCTTCCACAACTGTTTTCTCACCTTTGAAAAACTTCTCAATGTATCTTGGTGCAGCCTTCACTCAGTTGTGTATTTTCTGATGCGTGGATCAACAGCAAGTCTCTCTTCCAGGCTTTCCCATAGGGCAGGATGATATAGGCAGGTAGTCCCAGATTATGACATTTACATTAGGCATTGACTTTGCAGAGCTTCAAAGACTTGAAGTGAGGTTTTCCAGGATACCTTTTTTTTTCCTTCTCCAATTTCTTTTTGTCTAAAAAGGTACAAAAGTAATTGTTATTTAAAAGTATAGCAAAGGGTGGACTGCTTAGCATTAGCTGACACATAATTTGTAATCATGTTATTGTATTTCATTTCGTGACACTACCTCTGTATTTTATACATGGATAGGAAATAGATTCAGAGGTGATGCATGTTTATACGTTTTACTCTCTCCTGACATTTGAACAATTAATCATTCTGTGCTAATATGCACGTCAGTTTACAGACCCTGAAACATGGTGGGGGGGAAAGACTGTAAGACTGTTCCTGAATGCCCTGTCCTGTTAAGGAGGATATGAAATCAGTGAGGGCCCTGTGAAGCTGCATGACATTACATAAAATACTGTCACTGCACACTGGACAGTGAAGTGGGGAAAAGGGAGGAATGCAGACAGGTAAAAGCCTTCCTTCCTCATTAATAAAACTTTGTGTCCACTGCAGGTCTGGGTGCATATTTTTATACCTCTTCAGTTCTAATAAAAAAGTTAAATCCAATGGGAAGTAATAGAATTTTAGGTCAGATTTATTCTTTAGGCAGAAAAGTCCACCAACAGCATTCAAACAGGGGAGACTTCTATTTAAATATATGGAAAATAACAGATGATGCAGGAAAGCCTGCAGGAGGGGAGGGTATGAGTGAGAGGAGAGAGCTATGATCTGATTGGTGAATTGGGTATTATTTGGATTCTTTCTTTTTTTCTGATGACGATGATATTTTGCTAGCAGATGTTGTTATAAAGCCAGGAATTCTCTTGGGCTTCCTTGTTCTTAAATGTACCCATGTGTATAAACATTTTGGAATTGGGAAACCTTTTCCATGTTGACATAGAGAAATAATGTTGGTGAGCCAGTGACATTGCATAATAATCCGCTTGGTTTATTTTGCTAACTGATAGCATTAAGAAATGTAAGATTTTCTAACATAGATTTAGACTGACACAGTAGTTAGGAGAAAGTGTGTTCCTTTAGCTGATGCTTTTGATTTCTTCTCACCTTACCCAAGAACTTAATTCTTTCTCTATGGTTAACTGCAGAAAACAGCCATAGACTTGGCTCATTAAAGAGAGACAATTTTAATTTGATTTTTTCCATGAAGTCTTCCTTTTGTCAGAGATCAATGTTTCAATACACTAGTGCATAAAAGATTATTCAAAAGATATTTAGTGAAAAACTCAGGGAGAGGGTATCATCCAGAATCTAGGAGAGTTTTCCATAAACAAATACAATTTAATGACTGCTTTTTCTAGGCTGTGAACATATAAATTCAGGCAGGTATTGGTTAGATGGAAAACATATTTATAAGGCAAAGTCTGTTAAGGTTTTGTCCTTGGCAGCAGCTGAGCTGCATAAAATACATGAAGTGCATACAAGTAAGAATACTCTAATCATTCAATTTTTAGGTGTTCTGGGTCTAGCTGGTATATGACTTGGCCTCCAGTCATTGTTACATCATACTGTGCATCACAAATAATTGGATAATTGTTTAAAACACAGAAGTGCCTTGACCACAGCAAAAGCACCTGCTTGTCTTTACGGCACCTATAGGGTAGAGCTGGCCCTGGGTGACTACAAATTAGAAATCAACACCACATTCAGGTTTGCTTGTGCTCTAACTGAACACTATTCCAGTTCAGTGGCACTAAAGTGCCACTGCATTCTAGGTGGAAGACTGGAGCCTATTAAATCAGCTGATAATTTCCTTCCTTAGCCTCTAACGTCATAACTCACTGCTCTTGAGCTCTAGTGACATGAGGGAAATTAAAACTTGGGAAATATTGTAGCAGGGGAGAATGACCACGTGAAATTTTTTCCTCACAGATTCCATCATCATAGGGTGAATCACAGCTCAGGTCAATTCTAGCCATAGCAGCCATGAGACCTTCTTTCGGAAAATGGAGAACTGAGGATTAAATGCACAGAGAAGCAGCATACAAATCTTTCAACAGTGCTAAGCAGTATGGGTAGTAGTTGTAAAATCTTGTATGGATTGGATTGCCAAGGCCTCAGCTAGCTCAACAGAGAAAGAGTACTTTCATTAGGTGGGCATAGCACTTCTTTCAAACTAAAAATGAAATTGAGTCTGTTCATAAACTGCAGGTTGGAACAGCAAGGCTGTTGGTTCTGTAACTGCAGAAACGATGAAACCATCTATGTGTTACGTCATACACACTGGCTGAACACCAATATTTTCTAAGCTGCCAATGATATTAATTTTTAATGGTTACATTGATAGAAGGGCCTGTTGAAATTCACCATAGTTTGTATTTTTTTAAACTGTGTTAGGAATATGGAGGCACAGCCAGAACACTGCCATCCTTGCTGATGTTTAAAAATAAAATGAGGTATATGGGCTTTTCTAGCACCTTCTCTTGAAATGTTATCCTGTTTGACTTGGCATTAAGAGCAGCTATATGAATCTGCTCAGAAAGAGCTGTGCATGATAATCACTCTTGTTTTAGGACAGGCACTGTTCGCAGGAGGTGAAATCTTTGGGCTGCTTATGCCAAGTTCGTAATTTGCTTAAGTTAACTGCTGAGCTGCAGTTTTCTAGAACTGTATTGTCTTTGCTAATTTGATACTCTGCCTCTTAGAGAAGACAGATTTCCTATCAAAGTTGGTATTATAAATTCAGCAGAACTCACCTTTCTTATAGATGATTCACAAATTCTTCTGTGCAAAACAGTATCTTCAAGGATGTTGTCATTTTATGCTCATATTGGCATTTTTTGGATAAAAGATATTTTAAGAGAAAAAATACTTTAGAGACTGTCCCCTGCTTTATCAGTTTGAGGAAGGGGAAGGTCCCAACCAGAAATGTAGAGCCAACAGAAAATGGGTCTATGATTTTTTTCTAGTATGCCTACAAAGTTTTGATTATACTTACAGTCAGTATCTGATCTCAGACCCATATATGTGCTGTTCAAGTTGGAGGACATTTAGCTATAGCAAAATGAAAAAAATATGCATCCAGAAATGTTCAACTTCCCACTGAATTTGCATTATGATGATGAAAATGTTGCTTGGTATCTACATTACAAAGGCAAATCTCATAACTGTATGCAATTTACCAAGGGTCATTTCAGTGTATGACTTCAGGAAATCACAGAATTGTCACAATTGGAAAAGACCTCTAAGATCACCTAGTCCCACCACTGACCATCAGGCACTTCCTCAGAAACAAGAGTAGACTTGTCAAGCAGTCAAAAAGTAATAAACAGAGAAATTTATATTAGAAAAATCCCATAGAGTTAAAAATACTTGTCAAGAGCTGGCCACTTTCACATAAGCTGAATTTTTAAAACATATTATTTGGAATGCTTACTGGAGTAGCCTTGGATTTCTCACTTCTGTGATTTATTCCTTTTTTTTTTGTGTTCTGAAATATTTCATTTTAATTCATTATATTGGATGGCAGATTTTCAGATACAGTGTATGGAGAGCAGCATTAAGCAGAAGAACTTAAAGAAATTTATGCTACTATTTATGACTCTTGGAATTTTTATTCTCAGGCATTTTTGAGGCCTGAATGTTGAAGGCAAATTTTAAAATCCTAGAATTTCTCTCAAATAAAACTTAAATCAGAAGATTTTGCTACAGCATGGAAATATTGGAAAGACTTCCTGCTTTTGTCATATAGGGAGTATTTGCTCTAGTCAAATCATTTCCTGTACATACTGTTTTCAGCTCTGCATGCAGTATCTGAGGGCATATTTACCAGCCTCAGCCAAGGCTACTGGGGGCTGTAGCCCCATCTGTTTTTATTTTCTAGTAGGGCATGTGGAATGTAATGGAGGAAATTATATCAGACCACAGCTTATCATGACTTCATCATCACTGCAGCTTTATCCTGTCTGAATATAATAATCCCACCTGGATGAAGCATATGCTTTTTTACAGTGTTTGCTACTTTTGTCTTTAAGATCCCCTGAACCAATAAGAAGAAAAGTGGCATTAAGAATGGCAAATTCAGTCATGATTCAGTGAAGCAAAATTTTCAAACATTTCCTTTCTATTTCAGTGGACTTTTGAGTGGACTTGGACTAAATAGAAAAAGGATGGCTTCTCCTTGGGAACTCATGATGGAGCGTTAATCATTACCCAACTAAAGGCTGGGCTGGATCAAACCTGAATGTAAGGACATAATAGACAGTGAAGAGATTTGTTTCCATGCCCCCTTTTTTTTCCTTACTATGACCTATTCTGGGTTCTGCCTTTTGAACATAATTATATGAAACAAAAACATGTCTGGATTGCAGAGTTATCACATTCTTGACTGTTCCAGTGTAGGTGATGGCCTGGACTAATGTGAATGTGAATCAGTTGTAGGCAAAACAGGTTCAGAATGAGAGAGAGCCTGCCATGAGTTTGCAAGTTTGATTTGAAGCTGCACTCTTTTGCACTCTTTTGTTTATTGTCAGGCCCTGCACTCTGATGCACAATCAACTAAAATTTAAATAAAATAATAAAATGAGTGGTTAATAAGTAATTAAAGTGTTGACTTAGCATAATCTGTCAACTTGCTCATTTAAAAAAACTGTCACACTGGTGTTCAGGGTTTGATGCCTTCATGACAAGTAATTCCAGAAAATAGATGTTTGAGTCCAGGGAACTTGGAGCATTAAAGTTTCTGCTGGTGTGTCAAAAATATAGACATTCCCAGTACTAAGTATGTCTCATGATCTATACTACAGAAGTGAATTCACCCCAGCACACTCAACTCTAGTTCATTGATGTCAGATCTGCCTGAAGGTAGCTGCAGAGCAAGTCCTAGACACAGGCAAAGTCTAGAGCTGCCCAGGGCTGTGGATTGCCTTCCTTGTCTTATCTGGGGCATGGAGGGCAGATGTGAGAGTAGTACACAGGAAGAGCTACTCACCCCTACCCTCCTGAGGAAGGGCTTTGTGTGCTTGGGCCACTTCATGCCTGCAGTACTCATTCCTCCTCTCCTTGCACACATCTGGCAATGGCAGAGTCAACTTTTCCCTTCTCATGTGGTAGGAGAGGGAGTCTGTTTTAACTTGGAAGTGGGGGGAGGAAAAACAGATCTGTAGGAGAAACTGGGCTGTGGAAAACCAGAAAGATTCCTTTTTCCAGCTTGCACCCATAGATCTTTTGAAATCTTTATCCTTCTGTGGGAGTTTACAGAGTTCAGTCTGTTCAGAGTGTCAAGGAGAGAATAAGGTATTTTTCACCAAGTACGTATGCAGTGTGGAGGGTGAACTGCCAAAAATTACAGAGCTTTTATATTTATTAGAGAAAGGCCTCTCTGCACCACAGAATGAAGGCATGATGACAACATGTGTTGGAACTCCTGGACTAGAGGTAATCTAGCCAGGGCAGGTAACGGTTACAATTAAAGAGGCCTTGGCACAAGTTGTGACACAGAATCACAGAATGTAAGGGGTTGGAAGGGACCTCAAAAGATCATCTAGCACACATACTAGCAACTAGAACACAAGCCTTCCAGTCACTGGCATAAGCCGGAGTACAAGTACTGTGTGTGCCTTCTTTTTTGTGGTATAGAAGTATCAAGCAGTGTGTTAGAAAGGTTGCGTCCCATTTCTATCAATTTGTCTAGAAAAAAAAAAAATTACTGCCAGACCTTACAAACTTAGCAGATTTTATCTTAAAATGCACCTAGGCAGCCTAGAAGTTGGATGCCAAAGAAAACTGAACATAAGGAACATATTTTAATTAAGTGCTACAGTAATGTATTGAGGAAAGCGATTTGTTGGTCACTATTTTCATTAATAAAATAATATTTTGTTTTCTAAGAGGGACGCTTATAATTCAGCTGGTTTTATTGCTTTTGGTATAGAAATTTCTGGGGAGCATGCCATGTACTCTCAAGCAGATATGGTTAGGTAATTGCCAGAGTTCTCCCTGCCCTTAAAAATCTTTGGATAACTCTACATGTCCTGTGTGCCTTTGAATTTCCTGATTTTGCTTGGGTTAAGAATTTTTAACACCTCCTGCTCATAATTTTTTTGCTAAAATGAAAAGTTAAAGGGTGGCATGTTTAATGAGCTGATGTATTTCAGTTTAAGTCTTTTTGTTCATTTTCTGTTGCAGAGGCACGTAAGATATCTCCTAGTTTAAGTAATGAGTTCAGCTTCTCGGTCAAAGCTAGAACTGTTTGATCTTTCTGTATCCGAAATAAGAACTGGTAGGACCAGTTTTTATATCTCTGTCCTCTTTGGCTCTCCAACATTAAACCTGTATTTTCAAAGTCTCTTTCTAATGCAGCTGGTATGGTGGAATTGGATGTGGATGCCTAGCAAAAAAGATGCTAATAATGGGCTGGTGATGTTGTCTAGACTTACCCAGAGCAATCTCTGGTGTCCATGTGTTTAAAAAAATTGAGATGAGTTCACTAGTGTTTTTTCTTGTTCTGTCTCCTGCAGAATGATATCAGTTGTAGGTTAAGTGGCTAATATAGAAGACATATTAATAAGTTATTGAACAGGGATTGCTGTTGCTCAGACCATTTACCTCATATGCACTGCTTCAATTATGTTACCACTGCAAGCTTTCTTATTGATTAGCCTAGCAGCAGTAATTTCCCAACAGATTATAGGAACCAGTACTTAACAAAGTTTTTCATATAAAGTATCTGTTAGATATAATCTAGAAAAAATACAGTTATTATATATTGCATATATCTGTTGGACAACTTTTAATAAATAATAATTTTTTAAAAATCACATCCTGTCACTCCTATCTGCATCAGTTTGCTTAAAAGCATATAAAAGTTTGTCTCCATGTGCTCTAAAACACTTAGCTTTTTTTGAGGTGAATTATTTTTTGCTGAGCCAAGACAAAAAAGGAAAGATTTCATCAATTTATTCTTGAGAGAAATAGGAATAGGAATTAAAATAGTTTTAATATTATTCTGTGAAAATATCTGGATTTGGATGGATTTGAGAGAAGAGAAACCTGCGGTATATTAGTTAAACTCCATGCAAGCTGATGGTGCTATTGTATATGGATTTTCCTAATAAGTAGGTTTGATTTTTTGGGTCATATGGATTGCCTTTTCCTGAATTCTGTTTTGGATTTTCAGGTTGAGTGAGCCTGCAGATGTTTTAAAAAATGTGACTGGAAGCTTTTCCAGTTTTCTTCTTAGTTGGAGAAAATGGTGCAATGTTATTACTAATCTTACTGGCAAAATATTTTGGCCAGTACAGTATGATTGTCTTCTACTTTAAAAAATATCTTTTCAACAGATGGAAGCATGCTTATAATTTGAATCTTTCTAGCTCTTTTTGAAATCCCAAGGCAGCTAATATACAAACGCAGGGATGCACAACTCACCTGAATTTGGTTAGCTATTAGAGACTTCCATTTTTAGCTTTCCCACCTGTCTCAGTCTCTCCAAGTTATCTCTGTACATTATTAAAGGCCATGCTCAAGCTGCTTGGCTGCCTGTGTGCCTAGCACAAGCAGGAGGCCTGTAAGCACTTTGGCTGCCCAGACATGTACAGTAGGTGAAAGCTAATGTGCAGTGGACTGTGACCTGAAGTAATGAATGCATCTAACAAAGTGATAACAGATGCTAATGGAAATGCAATTTAATAGCCTTTGCCATGTATGAGCGATGGGTGCTGCTACACCTCATCACATGACTAGAGCTCCAAATATTGGGAGGTGTCATTTCCATTGCAGTTTTGCACTGCTGAAGTTCTGAACAGTGAGCGTATCTGACATAAGGAGGTAGAACAGAGCTGCTGTGTTCAGCACATGCAGATGTATTATTGAACGACAACATATCATATGGGGGTTGCACTGCTAGCTGCAGTGACTGTGGCTTACCTCCTATACATCTACTGTTGCCATCCTTGTTCAGCTATTGTTTTGCTCTCTGTCCCCATACACCTCCCTTGGTAGGTACTACAGCACAGTCCTCTGAATCCCTTCAGTGTGGTCATTTGCACAGCTTGCATGAAGCAGAGGTCTGAGGGAAATTTTGGAGAGGGCTACTGAGACAGGAGAGAAAGTGCAGATCTTGTAATTTCCTGTGAAACACAGCTGTTTTGCTATGTAGTTTAAAAATTACAGTGAGGCTGAATGGGTTAGCATTATGCTTACTACACTGACAGCTTTATCTTGAATGCTTGAAAATTCACTTAGCCATACATCTTGTATTGCTCAGCCTCTCACATCACCCTTACTGCTTATTAACTATTTCGTAAGTGCATAACCAGATAAAAAGGGTCCAGGGTACTGTGATCTTAACCATGTGAGGAAACTGGTTTTAGGGGGTTTTTTTATGTACGAAAAATTTCTTGGTGGATTTTCTTATAACAGTCACAATTTAGAAGAAATGAGAATTAGAAGTTGTTATCTAAAAAAGATCTGCCTTCTCCCTGGATAATTTGGAATAATTCACTATAGTAGAAACACCTTTGTAGTTACAGTTTCAGAAACTAACAAAGCTATATTTATAATCTTCTAGTTCCTGGTGTAGACTTGCATTTATTTTAGTAAAAACAATGGTTGAGAACTAGGCAATAATTCCTGTGCTGATAATGTGGATGGGTGCTTATACTTAACCATCTCAATCTGATTTTGCAAATCTGTTTGTTTATTTTACCTACTTTATGAATCCATTAATGAGACAAGATAGCTTCAGATCAAGAAACATAAATTTTGCATATATTTGCATGCTAAATATTTTTATATTCATAGCTGTGACTGTTTATTTAGCTGACACTTGTTTATATAATAAATACCAAATGTGCTCTCAGGTTATTGTTACAGGTGTGTGAGTATGTCAAATATTGCACAAGCTTTGTAGCAAGCCAGAGGATGTAGTGTAGTCTGTTAGCATGCTTTGGATTCTGCTGGAGAGACAGGATCTGTGATTTATTGTTTGGAAATGTCAGTGCTGTAGTGCTTTGCTGCTGACCTGTTCTGTATTATGCTGTATTTGTTACAGTGGTCTAGAGGTGTCAGTGGCTAGAGAGAGGCAGGGGTTGGAGGAAATGCAGCTGTTAGAGAGACTGTTAGAGAGACATTAATAGGGTAAAAATACAAAATAAAAAATGAGTTTGGATTGTTTCAGTGAATATGCATATGAGACTTGGACCATATATTGATTCCATGAAGCAGAAATGTTGCTTCTTGCAAGCATACACTTTCTGGCATCTGCCCTGAAATAGATGGCTACTTTCTGTGTTATGGCATACCAGTAGCATTTCTATGCAATCATTGCAAGGTGAATGTCTGTATTTATTGCTTATGCTTCTGAAAATGAACATATTGAAGTGTGCTTTGCTTGAGTTTGCACAGTCTGTGTAAAAGACTGGCATGTACAAAAGTAAATATAAGCTTAAGGAATTTTTTAATATATATCTTGGCATTCTAGGGTCTTGCATATTAATTACAAGTAACTCATAAAGGCAATTATGGTCTTCCTAACTGCTGACCTGTAAATGTACTGTATTTGAGAATCAAGATGTGTTAATTTGAACCTGTCAACAGTTCTAAAGGCTGTGCAGGCTGAATTCTGCCTTCATCTGTTTGTGGGCAAGATGCTTGCAGAAAACGTATTAGATAAAATTGTAACAGAGACCAGAGTTCAGCCTGACAGTGAGAGTCATTTAACAATTATGCTGCTGCTAACTCATAAAGCAAGACACAAGCTGTTTTCATAGCTGTGTTGTCTGAGTACTGAATGCTGTTTGTAATGGTACAAAGTAATGAGATTTGCCATGACAATGAAAATCTGAATATTTTTATTTTATTTTATTTTATGTAAGCTAGATGTTATCAAGTGAGAAGTTTTCCATGTTTGTTTTTGCAGAGTGTTGTAACCTCTTTGGACTTTAGCTATGTTAATATGTACTGACTGGCTAGATGAAAGAGTAATGTGGAAGAGTGAGCACTAGTGATCCTGGTCATTCTAAAGGGCATTTCTACATCTGTTGTACACTGAGACTTAGATGTGTGTGTAAATAGGCAGCCTCTAGAATATGAAAGGGAAGAAGCAGAGTAATGGAAAATAATGCTCTCACAACCTAAAAGTCAGACTGGACCTTTCTCTTCATTCCCTCCTCACTGTGAAGAAGGGTATCTCCACTCCCATTGCCTTTATCCTGAGGTTCCGTTTTCCTGAGGTGGACTAGATGAAAAGGGAATTTTACAGAAACTTCACATGTTCACAGAGCCAATGTTTCAGTAAACCCAAACTGTTTTAATGCAATGGGAAAGGTGTGAAACTAACCTATACTTTCCCAGCAACCCATCCAGACTGATCCTAAGTAAAAGCTGAGGTGTTTGATACCCTTTGAGATTCAGTAACCCCCTGTTAGAAATCTCTCAATTGCATAGAAGTCCAGAAAAAAAAAGAAGGGAACCAGAGCAGTCCTGACACTCCCTTGTTTACAGGTCACATTTCTCTTGTCTTTTTAGCAAGTTTTTTGAGATTTTGTGTTGTTTCTTTGGGGACGTTTTTTCTATCGGATCTTGAGAAATTGTTGCTCTCCTCTGTCATATCCAAGACATTTCACTTAAGTTTGGAGAATGGTGGTTTATGTGAGGACAACACTAATCGGTTTAATGGAAACTGGGGAAAGTGCAATTTTTCCTTAATTTCATGAGTGACGTATCTGTCCAGCGATATCACTGAGCCCTTCTAGCAATGGTGAGTGATGTAGGCAATAGAATCTGAGTCTCATGTCCCTTTTACAAAGGTATAGGGATTTGTGAACACCCCATGTTGCCAGACGTGGTGAAGAGTTGGGTGTATTGCTGTGCTTTGTGAACACTGAATTGTTACATACTTCATAACCATCATGTCTAGTTCATGGGATCCATTTTTCCCTGCATTAGAAATATGGGGGAGTTTTCTGGAGTCATGGATTAATTACAAAATAACCCTTAAGAAAATAAATCCAACATCTGCCAAGAGTACATAATCTCTTTGGGCCGCTTATTCAAGGATTATGTGCTACTTCAAGCATACTTCTAGCTGCTATTAAGAATAATATTTAATCCCAGCTGTCAGTGGCTAAAAAAATATCCACTACCTGGAACTTTTCATCTGTGACAAGATGTCAAATCTAATTAGAGGAGCTTTTCTTTTGTTTATATTTATCTATTGCCTAAAAAGTTAGATGAATGAAAAGCAGCACTAATTCATGTGATCCTGGAAGGACCCTGTTCTCCTCTGGATATTACAGTGCTTTGTTTTGACCTTGGGAGAACTGCCTTGTGAAACAAGTAGAGACTGGCAAGGCTGTCTCTTATGTTACTCGAAGTCCAGTTTTGGCTTCAAGCTGGTTGTTATAAGAAGATGCAGTACAAAGTTCCCCAAAATTGCCTTTTAGTGATTTAGTGTAAAACAAGCAGAGAGGAAAGAGGGTTGGTGTTTATTCATAGAGAGGGTTTTTTTTCTGGCTTTTCACCACTGAGGGTACCTGAGGCTTAAACTGAGCATATCTGTATGCAGCTCCACACCATAACAGCAACACAATTCTTTAGGCCATTCTGCTAATACAGTTCTCATCGACGATCACCACTTTTCTTGATGATCTTCAAATAGCTTGTTCATATGTGGAGCCTTCCTGGCTGAACAGCAACAATAAAGTCGATTAAAATTGTTTGTTCATTTTTAGTTTAGGAAGAATGTAGAAAGGATGAGAGAGGTTGAAGTATTATGGGTTGGCAGAAACTCAG
>NW_009953797.1:973216-987318 GCF_000747805.2 Chaetura pelagica
CAGGAACCTCTGGAAAGAACAGAGGAGGATTTAGATTGAAGAAACTGAAGCCCTAAGGGCAATCCTCTAAAAATACATTAGTACAGCACTGTCAGTAATATTATTCTCAAGACACGCAAGTCCCACACTCTTAATTGAAAAGTGCCAGGGGTAAGTTGCTCACCTTGAAACTCATTATCTGTTTAAAATAATTTCTTTCTATTTCTTTACTGCTGAGGACTTGTTTTAAACTAATGTAAGAGTTAATGCCTTAAATACCATTTTCTTGTTTGGAGAGAGTTCTCTCAAGGGAATGGTAGAGTCCAACTATGACTATATATGATACATATTTATGATTTGTGGCTCTGAGTTTGATAGTATTCCTCCTCTCACCCCATAATGTTGCAATATGGGATGTTTAATCACAGTTCCAGTTTGAAGTACCAGTCTATACGATATGCGTGTGTGTATGTATTTATCATGACATCTATCTTTGTGCACTTCTGTGACTCAGGGGGCTGCTTTACAGACCTTGTCCTGAAATGGCTGCAGTCTAACTAAATAAAAGAAGCAGAAGAAAGAGAGAACTATCATTTCTCAGAAGTTTGGGAAAAAAAAAGGTAAAAAAATCAGTGGCTTATGTTAAATCATGT
This sequence comes from Chaetura pelagica, assembly GCF_000747805.2. NCBI lineage: Eukaryota > Metazoa > Chordata > Aves > Apodiformes > Apodidae > Chaetura > Chaetura pelagica. Next base: position 973,849 of record NW_009953797.1, read on the forward strand.
GCAGGATCTTACATACACACAAGGTTTATTGAATATGTTTATTGATTACTACATTTCTTCCTGGTTATTATAAAATGAGAGGAGAATTTGTGCTATAATCTGGTGTCCTGTCCTTAACTTTCAGCACAAAGAGTTGAAAAACTAGAAAAAAGAAACAGGACAGTTTACTAAGAGGACAGAAAAAAAGCTCTTCTCTGTCAGTTGAAAGCTTAGCCCCAGGGGATGTAGTAATTATTCTTAAGTAATCTATATCAATCTGTTGCAGAGGAGGAGAAAAAGGGAAAGTTAAGACTGGGAAGGGCATCAGAGTGTTACAGCTTTAAGGGCTACATTACTTATCTCCAGGGCTCACATTTAATTCAGACTTCAGCTCTGTAGTTTGCAAAATCAATGTCTCTTCCCAGCTCACCTTCAGACTCAGGCATATCTTCATTAATCCTGTGATTCGGAAGTAAGGCAGCCATGTGTGTCTGGAGACACCCACCATATCACAAACAGAGTATTGCTATAATTTATTCTAGGATCTATTTGCATAGTTATCTTAGTCATACAAAACAGGAGCTCAGTGAGCAATGAGGTAAGTGACCCTACTCCAGCTTCCCTGCACTGCTGGGAGTAGCAGCACTCATCTGACAGGTTGCTATTAAGAGTGGCAAAGTAATTGGTTTGCTCAAACAGATGAATACTTCATGCTTCCTGAGCTGTGCAGTAGCAACAAGAATTACTCTCATCTTGCCTTCCCTTCAGACTTATAAGCAAGGCAACTGTCCCAGCAAAAGTGGTGGGTACTGAGGCAGGCTGCTCTGTGCTTGGCAGGGGGAGCAGAACCTTGAGGCATCCCACCACGAGCTCAGCAAGGCTGAGGGCTATGGCAAACCAGTAAACACTAAATATCTTTGGTGGTTTTTTTTACTAGCTTTTGCAGGGAGATTAACACCAACACTCTGACGTTGGAGCAAATGGACTGGTTTGCAGTTCCCTGTAGCTTTTCCCCCTTTTCAGTATTTAAATTGCAAATCCAAAGTGTGATTTGTTGTTTCTTTTTTCCTGCATTTCTTTTTCATGAATGGTGTGGCAATGTCTATGTGAAATAAAAAAAACAAACCCCTCGCTCGTTCTGGGAGGAAGGAGGATGATGGCTGCTTGATTTCACCTGTGGGAGCTCTGCTCCAGACTGCATCAATCTTTAGTGCTGTCAGTCTGAAACAGAAGGGACCATGCTGCTCTCTTAGGAGCATGAGAGTCATGTAATCCATCATCTGAATACCAGACGCTGGGCTGCTGAAAAGGTTTGATTATTGGTCCAGAACTTCCTAAATTCAATAGCATTGTTTCTTTCACCTCAACAGTCTCTGGGTCATGGTCCTCACTGTATCAGCACTTTTAAGAGCAAAGCCTGTCTCTGGCACTGAATTACAGGTCTCAGTCCAATACATTTTTGGGATTCTAAGGTTCATTTCTCCCCAACTCACTGCGTTTCTTCATTGTCCTTGTGACCTGTTTATAGAAGGAACACTTAATTTTTTTAAGGCCATGTTCATGAGCAACTTCAAGCTATGCTCATGGAAAATTACCGTGTAAGTCTGTGTTCTGTGACTGCTTCATTTTTATGCAGAGGTTTCTAACATCCTTTAAAGGTGTCAAGCAGCTTTGGAAAGACCTGATTTTGTGGGATGTAGAGCTGCATCAGACAAATGATGAAGACAGTTGCAGGAGATTTCTATATTCTTCAAACAAGTACTCCTCACAGTTTGGCTCTTCTATATTCATGTTATGTGTTTCTTTAGTTTATATTATCATCAAAATATTTTGTGTAGTTTATGTAGTTTTTTTCTGAAAAATGGAACAATCTAGTTTTTGCTTGAAATATTTAAATAAGCTTCTATATGCATTCTTCCAAGGGATTGAAGTTAGATAACTCTTCACAGCACTTTTTAAGAGCATTGGCTGTTCAGCAAAGGGTAGCTGTAGCGAGAACTGTCCTTGGTACTTGCTGGGTTGTGCAGAGAGCCAGGGCTTGTCGGTAGAGTGTGACAGGCTTATTAGCACTAAGATACACACAGTGGTGTGTTAATGTTGTACAGCAAAGTATTGCCTGGGGATGAGAAACACAGTCCAGAATGAGCTACAGACAGGTTACATCCATGCCACTCAAAAAGAGTTTTCTTTTTTAGGTTATGCTATGTACGTGTTGGATTTGCCAGTGGTCAGACATGTAAGAGAATTAAAGACTGAGTATCAGGTATGTCTGTGTGGTTGGATGTAGACATCTGTGTCTTCTGGCCAAGCTCAAGCTGGTTGTGTGCTGGTGTGGAAGCCTGGCAGCTGTGGAGGCCTGGCAGATGTGGTAGCTCGGTGTTGTGCCTGAGGTTAGAGATCAGCCTCTCAGCAAGGCTTATTACTGCTGTGCCATAGCAATGCAGCCGTATGGCCCCTGGACTGGAGCTGCCTTGCTGCAATTAGGAGCATGCTGAGAGGGACAATGCCTGTGTCTGCACACACACCCCCTCTGATTTCCGAAGTTGGATCCTGTGTACTCAGATTGCACCATTCTTCAGTCTGCTGTGTCATCCCTCTGGCTCTTGTGTGAGACACACTGCTCTTCAGTTTGCCCAGAAGTGCCCACACTAGGAAATGCATTTCCATCCTGTTGACAAAACACCTCAAGAACACGTAGCCTGATATGCTTAAACATCACTGTGGAGGTATATAAAAAGTTGCCAGAATTAAATCTGCCCTTTCCATCTAATCTATCTGTTAAAAAAAAAAAAAAAAAAATTTAAAAAAATCAGCTTAGTTTTGGAAGCATGAAGAAAGCAACAATGCTATGTCCTGTGTCCTTGCTACTTTAAAAAAGCTAACTTGAGTCACTACATGGTGAAAATAAAAACGATGGGAGCATCAATTCACATTTCAAATTAGAGTAATGATTTTCTTCTTTTGTTAAAGACAAAGTTAAAGGGTTTGACCAGAGGCATATATAGGGCACCTCACGTCTTTAGTGAAGTAATAGGAATGTAACTGACATAATTTTAAAATTACATAGTTTATCTTAGGGCAAGCAGTGTGAGAAAGTAAGCAGCTGGGTGTTGTCTTCTGTGACAAAGAACAGACATTCATTTATTTCTACATATATTTTTAATGGCTCATCCCAGGTTCTGGGGGCTGGTGGGCTGCGGTGCATCCTATTTACAGGCTCATGATAAGCAGCTGGTTCCTTGGCAAACTCATTTCTGAAAGTGAGATAATCCGATTTGAATGGAGTTGCAAACACCCACTAATTCTGCCAAGAGAGAAAAAAAAAGGGAAAATAAGAAAGATTTTTCTCTGCTTCTTCCTTTACACTCTGTCATGATTCAAGGACAGATAAAAATGTCAGCCTTGGTTTTCTCCTTGTCTGTGGACCTCCATAGCTTTGTAAGCTTGGTTATTTTTGCTGGAAATCACAAACTCACTTCATTTGCCATAGCGTAATTCTTGAATCTGTAAAACTGAGACTGTGCCGACACACAGGATTTTGATTCTAATTAAGCAAGAAATGTAAGCAAGTATTTGATTGAAAATATAATTTAAGCCCACCTGTATTCAGAAGAGCTCTGAAGCTATTTGTATTGAAGACTAGCAGTGTCCAAGGGTGTGCAAAGCTCCTCATAGTAATGAGGATGTACAGCCATCTGTGCACTTAACACCTTCAGGAGTCCATCTCCTATTTATCAGATGCCATAGTTGTTCAGCAGTTTCATAATTATTTTTTTTAAAGTTTTTTGTCTTCCCTTTAGAAGAAAAAATGTTTTTGCATCTTACTGCTACTTTCCTCCTAACCTCCTTCTCTATTTTTACATTGTTCCAAATTGTTGTACTAGAACTTGGGCAAATCTTTCTCTGGGCACAGATGTGCCCAGAGCTGCCTGAACAGTAGTAGTGCAAACCATATTGCTCTTTCATAGAGCAGAGTTAATGGTTGGACTCAATGATCTTGAAGGTTTTTTCCAATCTAAGTAATTCTGTGATTCATCAGCTTCAGCCAGGCTCTGATTCATCACAGACTAACCAACAACCAGTGAGCTGTCATGTTTTCTTCTCTCTGCATTTCAGGACAGTGCTGTGCAGAGGTATAAACAGAGGTATGAGTGAGTCTGAGCCTTCTAAAATATGAAGTGGAAATACCCAGTGAAGTGAGGAACAAACATGGACATGGTGCTAAAGCATGGTCCAGAAGCAGCCAGGCTTTCTGGGAGACAGACAAAATTATTATTTTTTTTATTTTTTTTTGAGGGAGAGCATATACCTAATGGCTCAGGAGGTTGTCTATCTTCCCAGACAGACTGTATGGTAGAGAGTGTAGGAGTCAAGGGTGGCAGCTGGCCGGGCTCAGCTGTATTACACTGAGAACAGAAGGAGCACAGGATCAAGGAGCACTGAGAAAATATTGAGGCCCATCCTGGGGAATGTAAAGTCTGGAAAAGAAAAATGTGTGGAAAAGTTCAGATATAACACCTGGTTTACTGTGTTATGAATTGCTGAAGAAGGACAGTAGCCGCAACAAGACCCATCTGAGATGGGCTCTGCTGAGAGACCTGCAAAGATTTGCTCCTCCAGAGACCCACTTTGCGGGGGGCTAGTCTGGGTTATTAGGAGGGCACTGTGCTTATTTGTCTGATTTTAATGTTTTGGTTTGGGTTTTTTTTTAGATTAAGAGAAATAACATTTCACCCTCCCTACAGCTGTGCATTATATTTACCATTAGATAACAATGTCCTTGGGGTAATATTCACCCAAGCCTGTATGTCTTTTAATAAAGGTCTTCCTGGAACATGTGTCCACAATGAAAAAGAAGCTACCTTAGTAATATGAACCCACGCCAGGAGCAGTGAGTGTCTCTGCAATTAAAACACATTCATACTGCCTGTTTAGATAAGGACCCTTCTGGCTTTAAAAAGTTTATAATTCCTATATTTCAAAAAATGCTTATTTATTTTATTATTTATTTATTTTTTTTTTGTATCTGGAAAATATTTATTACCTGTAATTGATTAATCCTCTGGGGACTCCTGGCAGTGTAAATGGGCCAGACTTCATGGTAGTGGAGCAGGTCTCTCTCAACTCTAACTTCTGTCGTTTAAAGGCTTCACATGGACGTTTTTGTAAGTTGTGTAGCAGTGGAAGGCCAAAGGTTAAATAGCTGCCTTTCAGATTCTGCAGAGCAGTTACCTGGGATTAGGTTTTCTCAGTAGGTCTCTAGGTACTCATAAATCAGAAAGTTCCCTTGCTATGATTTCTTCCTTTTTCTGTAATCTTTCCAAGGAAGCAAGTGACCTCTTCTCACTGGGATAGTGCAGATGATGATATTTTCCCTGTAGCGAGCCAGAATTTTTTTTCACCTGTACTTATAAGGTTATTGTTGGGAAAAAAATATCCAAAATGCCACCTTGTGAGGGAGAAAAAGGGATAATGCATTGCTAATAGACTTATGACAAGATCATTGTTGCTGTCCATGTTCTGGTGGCCCACATGTTCCTTTGATGCAATTGGCTGAACCCCTTGTCCCAGCATGTTAGTTTACTTCCTGAATTTTCTTCTGGAAATACCACTTTATTTTTACATAGGAAAAAAGATTTAGGAGTTTATGTGTATATGGGAACAAACATGACAAAAAGGCACTGAATAGAATGTATGCCTTTAGCCAACAGTTAATGTGACTCTGTTGCACACTGGGTGGCCTGGCTGCACTTCATTTATTATGCTTCTATGTAAATATTAACAGATTTGATACTTAATAGTTCACAGTTATGCTTCTTATGGGACATTATTGTGTCATTATCTGTCAGTGGACAGTATTAAAGTGTAGTACACTAGGCTGGGTCCAGCCACTTTACAAGTGATATTTTTTTTGATGTTCAGCCCATCCCTTCCTCTCAGAGCACTATTGATCCGGTAATGGTGATGTCTATGTTACTACAAAGGAGATCCTGAAAGAGAATATTTCTTCCTTGCCATGCATGTCTAGAACCCAGCACAGAGAGCAGAACTGGACTGGAATTAAGTTTGAGGACTTCAGTTTGAGCTTGGGAAAAGTATTTAAGGCTCTAAGCTGAATGGCTGAAAGAGGATTGCAGTCTGAGAGCTTACCAGGGACATGGGTGGGGCTACAGGTGGATTCATGTCTGGGCTGTGCAGACATACTGCAGCTGTGTTTGCCCATATTTGACAGTTTAGGCCTGCCTAGAAGTGCAGTATGGCATGGCCCAGGATTGTCCCAGGTTCTGCAAGCTAGAAATTTTCTACCAAAATTTTTTATTGGGAAAAAGCATATTTGACAAGTCTGATATTGCTAAAAAAATTTTGAGGAGCTTCTGACAAAACACATGCAGGAGTTACTGGATATCAACCTGGTTTGCTGCCATTAAAACTGGTGCATTGCGCTAGAGTAAGGGCTTGTAACATCCCTGGTGATCGTGCTGGCTGCTCTTAGAGTGCCCACAGTGTCAAGGTGTCTCCTGATATTTTGATTGCTCTGGAGCTTTTACAGTCTAGGGACTTCGCTCCAGTACTGCCATGTCCTCCTTCCAGCACAAGGTAACCCATGTGTGACAGCTGGAAGACTTCTCAGAGGTCCCAGATGTCTGCTCTGCTAAAGACAAATGAGACTGCACAAATTTAGATAGGCTTCAGAAGCCTGGTGAGCAAGCTGCTTGTCAAGGGGCTGACATTTTGCATTCAGTGACTGAAGTTTACAGATCTGGGTGCTGGGAGCAGCATGTAAATTAGAGGGACCTGTGATACCAAGGTGCAGGAGACGTGATGGATAGCTGTCATGAGGTAGCAATGTCCTGCCAAAATATGTGACCCACCCAGAATTCACCAAGACTGGAAAGGCAGGGACATGAATCAGTGTTTAGCACCTAGTGGAGGAGTTTCAAGGCACCTCATGGTAACATCCAAAGGCAATTCACAGTGCTGAAGAGTACTTTCTGTTTTAGAAGGAGAGGAAATAATGAGCATGATGGAAAATCATGCTATGTGTCTCCTGATTTGAAGCAGCACTAGATCACTTAACTGAAATCATTGTCAAGATTCAAAAATAGTATATGACAAGTAATAGATTGCAGAATTAAAAATACTTGCTGAAAATATAGAGACTGATTCTTCTAAGATTTCTTTATGCTACTTTTGCAGCTTGAAGAAAGAACAAAATTAAATCCTTCTGAGAAGTATAAATAATTATTATCTACAGGACAAAAATTTGCACAAACTGATCCTTTAGTGTAAGAGCAACTAAATAGAGGTCACAGTCCTCAGTCTTAAAAATGTAGCAGCTCTTGAGCTGAAAGCTATGTTAATCCAGGGAATAAGAGGCAGCAGATCAGCTTTCATGAGCATTAATATTTTTTTGGAAACTGCTGCCAGGGAAGTAAATTGATCTCAGAAAGGAAGGAACAACAGAATTTTAAAGTGCAATAAAAAATAAGATATGATCATAAAATACAATATAGAAACATATGTTTAATGCATTTATTTTGTTTCCATTTAGTGTTGTGATTATGCCATAGCTAACAGCAGCCATTACACAAATCAGACAAGCAGACAGGCTGAAATACTGTTTCAATTACCCTGCTCACAGCAGCCCACCCCAGCCCAGCTATAAATACCTAGCAGATCCTCTGTTGCTTCATGGATTAAGATTAAAGATATACAGATAATTTAAACCCTCAACATGCACCCCTCCACTGCAGAATACATTTTGGAGCCAATTGATTGTGTCCCCCAAAACTGAGTATACTGCTGGGAGGCTACCATCAAATGAAGCATTATGCTAGTAGTATTTTATGACAAGGTAATGATAGACTAAACCAAAGCATTTAATCTCTCTCTATATAAGTTGCTTTGTGTTTGATAATTAGGAAATGTATTTTCCGCTCCTCTAACCTCTTCACACTCCTGGAGAAATTGGCCAGTCTGTGCCTGTGTGTGACATTCTGTCTCCACAGAAGGGAGCTATATTCCACCAACTAGGAGGGATGCTGGTTCCTCAATATTCTAGCATGTATAATCTGTTTCAGTTAAGATGATAGCTAATACAAACACTTACAAACAAAACTCATCCATTCTCTCTCTCCTTCTATTTTTGGAGAGGTGGTGCTGTACCCAAATGACATCCAAATGACACAAAAAGTTAAAATATGCATGGAATAGCATCCCCCAGAAGTTTTCTCCTTTCAGTATCTCTGGGCTTAAAATAAACTGGATTCTGAGATGTAGAACAGGAAGAAAACACAAGACATTATGGGAGCTGAGTCAGATGTGGAAGCGAGACTGTTAAACTGTGTGCCATGAATGCACTGCTTGGAGAAAGTGCTGGATAATTGACTGGGAAAATATAATTGTCTCTGAGCTACCTACAGAAAACTGGGTAATTCAGTGCAGAATATTGCAGTGTCTGCTTTGAGCAGACCAAGTCCTTTTTAGGTTCTTGTCCTTAGCTCTAAAATTAACTTGGGTTTTATTTTAATGACCATCTTTCCTTTTTAGGTTCTTGTCCTTAGCTCTAAAATTAACTTGGGTTTTATATTGATGACCAACTTTCCCTAAACAAGTACTTAAAGCAGCTCCTTCCTCACTGGACAGGTGAAAGAGGATGAACACAATTTTCTTCCTACTCTTCAGATTTTACTGAATACATCAGTGTTAGGAACTTGTGTCAAGGGTGTGTGAGACACATTTTGCTGCCCTTAGCTTGACAGGACCACAGTCTGCATGTTGCATGGGCTAGTCAGAATGCCCTGGATGTCAGAATCTGCTGAGTTTTTTTCAGCAAACTGCAAAATATGGATTGAGACCAAGTAAGAGTAAGAAGTAATGTGGTATCTTACTCCTTTCTTTAACTGCAGTGTCTTGAATTTCAGCCTTACTCACAATAAATGTCCTTGAATTTAGCTTCTTTTTCTCCTTTTCCAGATGGAAGTTTCAGTCAGCACACTATACAGTAATTAATTTTCCTTTTTATTTTGTCTTCTGTGATTCAGGGAGTATTTTACAACTTGAACAGGGAGGGCAGATAATATGTTTTTTTCTAAAGATTAGGAAATTTAACTGGGATCTCTTTTATTGTCCCTGCAGAAAGAAGAATGTTGAGTGTGAATCTGCCATGTTCTAGACAAACTGCTCAGTCACTGTTCTATGTGGTGAGGGCAGGAAATTGGAAGAGAGCCCAACTGGGGTGTAAACAACAGTAAATTACTGAGTTGGTGAGCTCTGCTGTACACATGACACAGGCATCCTACTTCTCAGGACGTTGTGAATGGACAGGGGGACAGACACAGGACACTTGATTCTAGATAACTAGGAAAATCTAGTTCCTAGGTTAGGTGGGTCAACTCTGACCCTCTGTATGTGTTCATTTTGCTGATTCCCATCACTCTCTGTGCTACTTTGATCTAATCTGTGCCTTGCAGTTCTGAACATCTTAATGATTTATATATCATAAAGGTGTTTGAGATGTTTGTACCATATATTGGTGTCCTGATTAACTAACCACACATTTTAATGAAGATGATTTGCTCAAACTTCTCAGCACACATACATTGTGCACATGAATACCTTTATTCTTCTTTTCCAGTGAATTTGTGCTGATTTATACTGTGAGGAGGTGACCAGATAAGTGTGTATGTACACAAGAGGGAAATGCAGTGAGTAAAAGAAAAAGAAAAAAAGCGTTGTAGGAATGGTTGCAGTCAGATTAGTTTCAATGAATACAGAAACCCCTTCAAATATAGTACTGCCTTATGGGAGTATGAAATGTTCAAACAGACATAATTGATACCTGTAACATTCCTTCTTGTCAGCATGCTTGCCAGAACAATGGATGAGATATTTATAGAGAAGCAGTAGTCTGTTCTCTTTGATCGGTGGTGTTGTGCTTTTGCAATATGACTTCTTCTTCCCTTTTGGGTTGCAACATTAAGACATCACTTTACATACACCACCACTTTCAGTGGTGAGATGAAAGTATAGTATGTAGTAAATAGTTCAGGAGTTGAGAGGAGGTATTTGTGAGCATGACAAGAAGTATGTCTATGAAGAAAAGAACTAGCATCCTCAGGTAGTCTTAAGAAGTTTGGTGACCTCACACATCTGGATTTCCTGAAGATGACAGATATGGCCAGATTTGTAATTGCATAGGTGTGTTGAATGTCTTCTGAACTGAGAAAATGTCCCTAAACTTGGTATTTCTTTAGAAGACACATAAATTTATTTGTTTATCAGCTATGAAAGTGTCATATACACAGATCATTAATCTAAGGCTCCAATCTATTACCCTGTGATGAGGTAATTTGCTGTAAAGCATAACTCTAACTCCTACACTTAAGATATGAGTATTAACAACCCTCAAAATGAGCTCAGAAGTTTCTTTTCTGGGCTGCATCTAGTTTTGTACTATAAAAATACTGTTGTGAAACAGCTACTTTACTTTTGCTCCAAATGTGACTTTAAAATGAATGGCAATTTTTTTCAAATATAATGACAATAAGGTTTGTTGTTGTTGTTGTTGTTGGTTTTTTTGGTTGTTTTTTTTTTCCCCCAAAAAGGCAGTCCTGAAGCTTTTGTTGTGGTAAGACCCAGCAGAAATAAATCTATAAATATGTTGATCACCTGCATTTCCCAGGGGTATAGTGGTGCGTACTTAATAGTATGAGCCATTGTGGAAACTCAATACACTTGTTGTCAGGCTGAGAATTAACCCTGCTTCTGCAGAGAGAAAAGTCCTCAGCTGCCTGCCCCGGGTTTCTTTCTACAAGGGAAGTGAAGCTTTCCCCTGGCTGAAGTAAATTGCAGGTCCCAGACAAAGCACTGTGAGAGATGTCTCTGTGTTGCTTTCTTTTTCATGTGCATTAGGTGGGAAGGAGACACAATAGCCACAGTGCAAGGTAGAGAGAGAAAGAAATAGCAATCACATCTTGCTGAGAATTCTCTATACAGATTAAGATTTTAGATGCTTTTAGGAAAGACTTGATACCACCTTTGGGTGAGTTAGTGAAGGAATAATTTCTCTGGTGAGAAAGCTTAGGTGCCAGAGGGCTGTTTCAAAGGAAGCGGCTGAAGTGTCTTGAACAAAGCCAGGCAAGCTAAATTCCCTCTCTTCCAGCTCCCACATTGCATTAATTTTTTGTGACAAGGCAGTTAAATGAAGGAATTATCTTTAGTCACTGAAAATAACAGCAAAGATGGTTACCATGGTGGAAAGTGCGGAGACTTAAGAAACCTAGGGGAGACTGACAGAGTTTTGAAAAGCACATTTGTTTTCCTAAGTTTTGTGGGGTTGAAGAGGGGTGGAGAGTTATGAAGTCTCTTAGTTTCTTTTCTGCCTGGGTTTTAAAATGGCATGAAGCAAACACAATTGATGAGGTTCACCATTACACAAACGAAGCTATGTCATGTGCAGAGAGTCTGACTTCCTTTGAAAACAGCAGCAAACTGAAGGGGCTAGATACAGAGTGCTTCTTGCTTGTCTATATGGTGGGGCTTCTTAGCAACTGCTTTCTAAGAGCTCTCTTCCATTCCTAACAGCCACTAGTGCCAGATTTAGACAGCCCATTTGAAAACAACTCATCATGCTGACAGATGTCTCTTTTCATCGTTTCGTTAAATCAGCTCAGAGATTTAAATCTTTTAATTTTAGGGAATAAAGTGTAACATGTACCCATCTGAGAGAAGGTTTTGAAAGTCAAAAAGTGTACAGAGAAGCCACAGTCAGTGCCTGTCTCTGCTTGGATGAACAGAGCCTACTATCACCAGCATTTCTGACCTGAATGCAAATTCAAAATTCATTCCCTGTGAATAGTGTCTATTTTAGGCTATTATTTGCTGTTTATTTGTCTGGTTCCTGCCAACAGTCACATTCTATAGTGAGTTCAGCTGGAGAAAACATGAAATGGGTGTAAATACTGTTGATGTGAATTTAATAAGGTATTCAAATGACTGTTTCTGTTAGATTTGTGACATTCCCTCAGTTCTGTTTTTTGCCATGCAGTCAGTTCTCAGCCATCATTCCAAGGAGGAACACACCAAGGCTCAAAGTATTTTATTTATTGTAAAAGGAAGAATAGGAATAAGTTCATATCATAGGTTAAAAGTAAAGCACTCATTTATTTAAACACTTGAAAAAAGTCGTTGTTCCCTCTTCCTAAAATTGTAAGTATAAACCCCTGCATTTTTATTTTATGTTTGAGTTGTTTGGCAGGTTCCCTTATACTCTAATTAATTTTAGTGGTTCTAAGGTTGTTTCTCTTTTGTATTGTTTGACTTTGAGAGAGCAAAGCCACCAGGTTTAGCTGTTTTCTTGTCCTTGTTTCTCAGCTGGTATTTTCCTCTCTAATTCAAGGAACAGACGGTTCTGCTATTTCCTGACCTCTCTTCCTTTCATCTTTGGCAGATGAAGTACTGTATGTCACTTCTATTGTGTTACAGTATTTCTATACTTATTATTTCCATGTGGTCAGTGGAAGTTCTTTAACCAGTATAGAGAGTGAGAGCTTTTATTTTCATCTAGCCACATCCACAGCAGAAGTCAGACCAGATCAAAAGATTGCTTAACAATAGTTAGATGCTTATCATCTCCTGTGGCAATTGGTGTGGGGATGGGATTGGATCAGGCAAGAGTCTGAAGTCGGAGTTCTGATGAGAATATTTTGCTGCTGGACAATGCCATGCCAATCAATAAAACATATCAGATGGGATGGTGAATGGTTTACATTATGAATGCACTTCCCTATTTGGAACAAGCACTTTCATTCTGAAGTTACTGTGCAGTACAGTGAGAAATATGTTTTCATTTTCTGCGACTGTTTAGAGAGAATTGAAGGAAATACAACTAGACATCAAGTTGTCAACTGTGCTAGTTACATCTCTGCTTTCACTGTGCATGTGGTCACTTACAGCATATAGAGAAGAGAGATATCCCTAACCAGCTCTTTTTATGCTCACGCACTGAAAAGTGATGAAGTGGTTAACTCTGTTCCAGAAACACAGACATGCCATGAATAATATGTCCAGAAAATGCGATCAAAGTCTGACTATATTCATGACAGTTAATCTGAAAAAAAATCATGCACACTTTTGCTAGCTGATCTGCAATTGGATAACTGAAATGAGTCTGAAGAACAAGTGCCTGTAATAATGATTTTAATTGTGAATAGTGCATTCCATGTTGTTGTACACAGTTACAAAGCATGGTGCTTCTCTGGGTATTTTTCTATCAAACAGTGTCAGGATGAACAGGAAGTAACACACTGAATTCTCCTTCAAAGGCTGCAGCAGCTGTGGCCATCTGCCAAGGAACCACTGGACTAAAGTGATGGGCTGTTTCTGAAACAGTACTTCAGTAAATTGCAAAAGTGTCATTTCCACAAAATCTCTTCCCAGGCGGTTTCTTTGAATCTTGAGTGTTAGTGATGTTGCTCTAAAGCAGCTACT
>NW_009953797.1:987328-1018998 GCF_000747805.2 Chaetura pelagica
GCAGGAACAGCTTCTGACTGGTGGAATAGGGTATGGGGCAGAGTGATTGCCTCATTGTCACACACTTTGGGACCTGGAAGCATGTGCAGTCACATTTGTAGCTCATGTAGGCAGCGCAGTAGGGGATTAAGGTTCCTTTACTGTCATGAAAATAGGTACCTGATTCTTAAAACCTTTTACAGCTCTGTGTTTTGATTCAAATCAGACAAGGTTGAGTTGTGTGCCTGTAAGCAGATCTGCATATATAGATCTCTGTATACCTGGCCTTCCTGCTGCACTGAATTTCTTTGTAAACACTGGCAGCCTTATGAAAGCATGCACTACCCAGCTGACTTAGTGTACCTCTCAGATTTTTCACATCCATTCCTTTGTGAGGGTAAGTCTATGGATTTCTTGTGTTCCATCAGAAAGTTCAGACTTCAGGATTTTCTTATTTGCAAGCAGAATCAAGATGTCACCACCACAATACAGATTGTTGCAAGTCCTTCATACCAATTAAGATGCCTATTCAAGGTCAAAACAGGCATCTGGAGGAGACTTCACTTTTATTCAGGCCTGAAATGTGGTCTTTGGGCTAACAGTAAACATACCTCTGAGTCAAAAATGTTTGCTGTTCCAGGCACCTTACACCAATACTTTCCTGACAGAAGCAGCACAGGAGAGTGATGTCTAATAAGAACTGGAACAGTGGCAATGAAAGGGTGCCTTCTGCCTTGTCTTCAGTAGACTGAACAAAGTCTGAGAATCTCTGCTTTTGAGAGCGAAAAGTGAATCAATAACCCAATGAGAACTGCCAAGTAATGCTGTTGTCTGTAGTACCTTTAATGGTTTTGGTCAATAAACTGCAATTATTTTACAAATAACTGTTGTGTTCACTTCTAAATCTATCTCTCTGCTTCCTATATTAATTTTTTTATTTTTTTTTTTAAATGAGAAATATCCTAAGTGTCTGCATTGGATGAAATCTGTATTTAAAATCAATGGGTATATAACAAAGGACTTGCTTTTTCTAATTCAGAGAGCACACATCAGAAGTGCCATATGTTCTGCAAAACATATTCCCCTATTTTTTAATACAAAGTTCATAATAAATCATCATTTGCATGTTTTAAGAGACACTTCAAAAAAATATATTCTTTATTTTCTTTGGTAGTTGGAATTTGTCCAGTATCACAATATATTTTGCTTCACAATATTTAAAAGAAAAAGTCTCAAGATACCTCTACTATGTGAATATTCTGTCTAAATAATTTTTATTTCTGCTGTGTGTGAATTCTGCAGTTCTTTGATATTGCAATAGGCATCCTTTCACAAAACCACAACTTCAGTGGCAGAAGTAGTAGGAGCACCTAGAGAGGTGACTAGTGGTGACAAAATGGTAATGTATTTCTGGGATTTTGATTCTGGAATTAAGGATAGCATGTATGGAGAGGCACTTGCAGGTTTGCTCTTGGAGTGTACTCGTGCATGGACTGATTGAGTGGAACCTGGAAACACAATGTCAAATTACATCTTGCCATAGTCAAAGGTGGAAAGTTGGCTGTCCAGAGACATAAGGGTAAAAAAAGGACCCTGGACCAAATCCTCCACACTTCTGAAATGCATTCTGTGTTTATGAATCAGTAGGATATGACCATTCCTATTTTAAAACAGCAGCTTAGAATTTCAAAGGTCTTCCTATTTTTTCCTTGTAGCATACCAATCGTGTTTTCAAGCTGTGTATTATCTGCTTGAGAGACACCATTTTAGAACCTCTTTTACACAGAAGGAAATTTTTCACCATGTTTAGCATAGTTTGATTGTCTCTTCATGTGTTTGTTATGTGATATCTTAAAGTGCAGTTACACAGCTGTGGGTGGTGTGCCAGGACCATGCTCTGAGGGAAGGGAGGGCTGGATATTGCTATTCTCTTTGTGGTCAGAAGGAGTTTCTTTAAAGCTAAAGCTTTCTTGGAACAAATTAAGGCTATTGAATATTTGCTGAAGCTTTTTAAACAATTGGAAAGATTTTGTAGTTGCTTCAGGGTGTTCAAAACGTTCCAAGGCTGTAGTACCAGACTTGTGAGCTTTTGAAAGGAGCAAATAAATTCAGAAAAGGGGTGTGCTAGGGGAGAGCACAGGACTCAGAGGCTCCATTCCTTAGAGCTCAGGCTGCTCTTCAGTATATCCTAGGAATTCTCATAATGCATTCATTCTTGTACAACTAGCCTCTGTAAAAGACAAAGGGATAATATTTATTATTTTTTTTAAAGCTAGAGAGGTGATGTCGCTTTCACACTGCTGTATCTCCATACTGACAGTATACTAATATTAAGGCCTGAAAATGGTACAAAAGGGCACACCAGAATAGGCTGGACCTTTTCTAGAACATTTTGTCAGTGACAATCCTATTTGGCTACTTTCAAAACTGGAGGAAAATTTTTCAAGGTTTTCCAGGCAAGAGCCACAGATGCCCTCAGTATTCACTGAGCACAAATAAAATACTGAAGAGGGTCTTGCAGCTCCCTGATTTAAGACTGACTTTGTTCTGGCCTTGGAATAGACTAGAACAGTTTGAATGCCATCCATGAGGTATAGGCCACCAGAGGCTGGCTATGACATGCTGTGACCATGCCTGAACAAAAAAAAGTCAATGTTGCCAAGTGAGCAGAATGGATAGGAAAGCAATGTTAGTATCAGAATGCTTGAAGAACATTACCAGCAATGTGAAATTGCTTATGTTCTATAGAGAGCCACAATAAGGTGAGTTAAAAATTTGCTAATGAGTCTGGAAAGCCTGTCAGGTGGCAGCACTGTATTGGATTCAGATCAGCATGAAGTTCAGCAGACTTTACAAGCCCCTGGAGGATTTTTTAAAGAAAAGATGATGTTTTGGCTCCATGCACTATTTAAAGCTCAAGAATAATCAGACCAATGAATTATGGTCTGCCTTCATGTCTGCGCCTTGCAAAGCTGCAGGCAGAAACTGGAAAGTCTAATCAATATTAGTAGGTGTGTTCATATGTTATTGTCATGTCACGCAATGCATACACTTTGTAAGAGCTTGCCTAAAAAAGTAACCTCTTTATTGAATAGAATAGGAAAGCAGTAACCCCTCTGGCTTGTGTGTGGAGGCACTCAAGGAGGGAAGAGGGGTAAGCAACCAGCAGTAACACTGAAATGTAAACATTGTGATGCTCCTTTCACAGATTTCTGATGGGAATTCTTTGCTATAATTGCAAGGTTTTCATCATAGCAAAATAGGCAATATGCTCACTCTGTCTGCCTTAATAGCAAGAAAGAGTAAGAGGCATGATACTCTAGAAAACAAGGCTGGTTTTATTCAAAGAAGAGAAGATTGCTAAAATCAAGTAAATACTTCCTGTCTTACCAGTTTTCTCCTTTGAAGTAAAAATATATGGACTACTGACAATGATTGTGCAAAACCAGAATCAATAGCTAGTATTAGGGCTGAAATTTCTAAACCTGCCAGCTTGATATTTTTAAGTAATGTATTTAAACTGCTTGAGCTGATTCAAGGTCAAGATTTGTAGATTGTGTGCAGCAAACGCTGAGTAACTTTGAACAGACAGCGAGTTTCCAAACAGAAACACAGCTGATGGGTGCTGAGGCAATTTCCCAGAACTACTTTGTAACTTAATGACATTTAAGTCCATCAAAGCACTAAACGGTGCACAACTGAAAGATGAGAGCAGCTATAAGGGTGGTAGTGACTTCTGCACACGCTTAAAACTATACGTAGGCTTTAATACTTTTTTGAGAATTCTTTGTGCCTGGTGAATGGTCAGATCAAGGGATAGAAATGTTCTTCTGTAGAAAGATGATCTTGAGAAGGTTTCTCTTTTGGACTCATATGTATTCATAGTGTAAAACTTAAACTTCAATTTTATATTTTTATACCACTTCCTAGATAGCGTAATACCTCTTATTTTCTAGCTTTTCTACCCTTGTAGATGTTGTTGCAATAGAAAGCTTGAAATGTGAGAGAGAAACATATAGAATAGCTTTGTCTCGTATTTATCATGCCCTGCTGTGAAGTTTGAACCTAAAAATGTGAATGTCTGGTTTCAATGTCAGAACATATAGATACACTGTGCTTGACCCTTTAGCTTCATAAACAGATTTATCTGAAAGTACTAATTTCATTTTGAATACCGTATTATAAAGACTGCCTCTGACTGCAGATATCTTTCACATATCTTCAGATATAATGAAATAAGAAGGAAAATAGAAATTACTTTCATTGTCAGACTGAGAATCAGTTTGAAGGATGTCAGGCCAAACCAGACCCAGAAATGTCAGTAGATCCTGTTGCCCAAATACTGGACAGAGTGCTATATCTGAAAATCAAATGCATTTGGGTTATTTTGGGGTAACCTGAGGAGGAAACAAACCCAAATTTTAGTCACGGACATTTTTGACTAGCCAACCAATATCTGTCCATCTGGCAAAGGCATCAGTTTGACTGTCCACAAGTGCAGAAACTTTGTTTTATGGAATAGAAATTGCAGTTATCTGAAGGATTTCAACAAAACTGCATAGGCTGTGGACTGCATAAAAGGGAGGTCACATGCCATCTTGTGCTGCACAGTATTTTGACATTCCCTTTTCTTACAAGGTTTATTTTGTTTTTGTTGTACACAATGGCAGCACTTAAGAGGAATAATCCCATTGTAGAACTGTGTTTGAATTTTTTCCACAGGGATATTTATGTAATGGTCTCTGCAGAGCAAGTAGGAAAGCTACTTTGTTAGCTTGCTTTACTGGAGGACACTGGTGTTCATTCCTGCACAGCTTTGAATCCGCATATTTCAGCCCTCCTGTGTGTGGAGTTTCTATGTCTTTTCTCTGGTTCTCTTGCCTACTCTCAGACAACACGTTTGTCAGTTTCCAACAGCTGCTGCTCTAGGTGGGACTTGAGTAAGGTTTACCTGTCCTCTGTGTACCAGTAGGTGGAGGGAGAGATGTTAAAGGGAAACTCAACTTCTAATGTGTCAGTAGCTAAAAAGGCCATCTGCCAAAGTCTTTGATGACTCACGTTCAATTACATTTTCCCAAGTTTCCTTGCAATTTCAAGGCATTATAAAAGGAGAAATGCTATCTTTGCTTTAGGCACAATGTACACTCAAATATTTTGAAAATAAGTTTTCTTTGCCTTTGTGTCCTCACAGTTATATTCTTCTCTGCAGAAAGCTCTGCCTTTCTTAACCAATCCTGAGCTGTAAATTGATGCATTTCTCTTTTTCAAAATTTGCTCTATAGGGATCAGAATATATTAGCTCTGAGTGTTGTTGGAAATGTTTTCCATTATTATGGGAGCCTGTCAAATTCACAGTCCACGTGGAATGCAGATGCAGCAGAAACATCCACTGTCATGTTGATGGCAGCGCATTCCAATTATCCTGGCAGTAGTGCAGGGAAGAGTATTTTTCCTCCTCAGGAAGCACAGTGACATGACACCACATGTTGCAAGAGCAGGCTTCTTTCTGGATTTCTGATGTAAATGTGGGGTTAAGTGAAAAGACAAACCTCAGGCTGAAGGATTCCAGGAGCGAATGGTGAAAAGAGACTGATGGAATTACAATAGCTTATGGAGATATAATTAGAAGACAGTTTCAATTTCAGTCACACCTTTTAGCCACTCAGGAGTCAATCAGCCATTTTTCATAAACTAGATCTCTGTGGGGCTTGATTTGTTATTGTTGCAAAGCCTTTTGCTCCAGGTTCAAAACCTTTTAACCAACTGTCTTCGGTGGGGTTTGGAAAAGAGCATCTCCCAGTCCTGAAAGGCACTTCTGCAGCAGAGGATTTTCAGGGCTGGTAACTCTCTGCTCTGCTCATCGCAAGAGCTCAGGAGGACCATGGCACTATCTGCTGGGATTACATGCCCCAGATGGGAGAGGCTGTGTTCTTAAGAAAGAGTCAAGCTCCTAGAAAGTACTTTTGGAAAACTATGACATTTTGATCAGTTTTTGGAATGCACCAGATTTCATAAAGTATTCACTGGTTGTTGTGCCTCCAGTCATCCCAGGTCTTTTTTTTTTTTTAATTTATTTTTTTTTCTTGTTTGTTTTCCACAAAGACACTATAATTTACAGTCCGTAAGGGACACTTTCAGGATGCTTTGCACCTGTCTGTCAACCACAGATCATACCTCACTGAAATACTTGCATTTGGATGCCAAAACCCAGAGATTTCTGAAATCATTACTCCATTCTGACAACTCAGTAATGAAGTTTTGCAGTAAGTGAGGAGGCAATCAGATATTTTTGTTATAGTATTTCATTTTTTTCATTAATTTAAAATGATAGGGGCAAATAAGTTTAGCTGTGAAATGTCTGTGCTGACAGGCCTGCAAAGGAGAGACATCAGGAATACTAGTACGTAGAGGAAAATTTTCTAAGCCCAGATTTGTCAACAGCAATCCAGAAGGCAGAAACATTGTGAAAATGTCATTTCCCAGTGGAACCAGTACATAATTGACAACTGTAGTCTGCAATGCCTGTTTCTCATTTAACAGCTTTCACAGTAGAGGTACTTAAACTTTACTCCATGTTTTCTTGTTTAGTCCAATTTCTTACTTTGACACAGCAGAATCCTAAGGGGAAATGAAACTACAACCTAGCTGCTTGTACATTGATGAAACCTTTCTCAGAGAATCAATCCAGAAGAGAACTTGGTATGATAGACTGCAGCTGGCTCAATGCAAGTTTTCCAAAGCATTGTCTTCAAACACAAGGATTTTTCTAGTGTATTTATTTTTTTCCAGGGCAAGGAGGAAAAAAATTCCAAATAGAGAATGCAGTTAATTTCCATACTGTAATTTTCAAATCTGGTCAATCAGGTCCTTACATGATTTCAAAAGACATTGCTGTTTTACTCTCTTCCTATTCATTCACAGTTGTAACAACTGCAGGTGTCAAATGACCTTTTCTCTTTCAGTGAACAAGACTGTTTAGTCAACGGAGTCTTCCTTCAAGCTGAGTGTCTTATTTGAGGTGAAGGGCTCAGCAGACTAAACTGCCTATATGGAGAAGGTTTGTGTCAAAGGCTAGGGATGCCAATGAGTGCCTCCCAGTCCTGCTTCTGGGTGATGATAGCCAGTAGGAGTCCCTTAGCTCTGCATCTAGGGGCCAGATCAGCCTCTGTTAAAATGGTTGCTTTAATGATTGAATACACAGATATGAGCCCATAAAGCAGAGATAGCAAATTACACTTTAATTATATTTTCTATGACTGCTTTAAACACTCAGATACTGAAGATGAGGATAGTGATGCTTTTTGAAAGGAAGGAAGGAGAGGCTTTTACTCAGCTTTGGAGACAGAGGTTAAAGGAGTGGTTTTAAGGAGAGGGAACAGGGGCAAGACTCCTCAAAGGCAGATATATATTCCTCTAGCTTTAATTTCTGGAAAGGATGAGGTTTCAAGTTTGTTTTCAGGATTCCTTTCTAGCTCAGAAAGATGCCTCTGTATTTGACTCACTGACTTTGAGCAGCTCCCAGCTTGTCAGATGGCTTCTGTGGTTCAATTCCGAGATTATGGCAGTCAGAGGAAGAGCCTGCAGGCAACTTTCTGGAGCAATTACATGCAGACACCTGTCCTGAAAGGAAACCAGCTCACCTTAGACCTAGGATGACATTGCTTAGGTCAGAGCTGATTCTTTCTTGACTTGTCAGATAGTCAGGATCTTTTCCTAGGCTGTATCAAGTTTTTCTGGGACATCATACATTTAGTTTTTCTTGTGTGTAGCACTGTCATCCTAGGCAGCACAACATCTAGGGCTTCCCTATGCTATTTGCTCAGAGAGAAGGCAGCCATTATGTGTGCTCAATACTGTGACACCCAAAGGTGTTTGCAAAACTGGACCTTTGATTTCCAGGTCCAGATTGAGGAAACAAGTGTGTGCATGATCTAATGTATGAATCAGGTCCTCAGGGACATAATCTTGATTATTAATATAATATTGGTTTTTCCTTCTGCTTTTTCTCTTAGCTCCATGGGCTGCAAGTGCTCAGCAGAGAGATGGTCAGTGCTGCTGTGTCCTGCACCTGGGGTGAACTGCAGAGATAATGGATTCTATTGGATATCAACAGCAGGTAAATTCAGCTTTTCTACTGTGAGAACACTGGACACCCTGAAATCCATAGGAGCTGTAGGTTCAACACCACTGTGCCCTTTGACCATCAGCTCCTGGTCACATTCACAGTATGTGACACTAAGTGGAGATGGCCTGACAGAAGTGTCTGCTCCTGAATTCTTCTATTGGCATGGGGACTACTGGCAGTGTGAGGAGGCAGACAGGGGGGCCACTGGGTGTCACACAACATGTAATGTTTGTGATGTATTTCCTGCACTTGTCAGTGATGGTTAGAGTGGGAGGTGCAGGGTGCCACTTTGCCTGGGTCTATATGGAAACACAAAATAACAATTCAAAACCAGTCTCTTTCATACCTATTGATCAGCTAGTAGTTCCTTTATTGATTTCTTCAAATGTGAGTGAAATGGAATATGGCCTTGGAAAAAGTCAGTGTTTATTTCATGTGGATGGAAATAGCAGTGACTCCCTGTTCTGCTGTATTGCACAGCCAGTTCCAGGATTCAGTGTGCTGGGTACCCACAGCTAATCTCTGTACTCAGAAATATATCCCCCTGCAGGAAGCTGCTTTGGGAAAGTGGTGGGTTTTTTTTTTTCATTTTTAAAGCCACATATAATATTGCCGCATGAAAGGCAAAAAGCAGAGATATTACAAAGTACAGGGAACTACACAGATATTATAGGAAAAGGAAAGATGAAGAAAAGCAGCACTTTGAACTGCAATGTTAGAAAAAAAACAGGTGTGGGGTTTTTTTGAGAGCATCCAAAATGCCTTCCGCCTTGCTGAACCAGCCTGTGCCTGAAAATATGACCAACTTGACCTTTCTGCACCTAGGCATTCTAGGGTTTCAAATGATTGATATTTTATGATCATTGTTTCTCCTCTTTTCTTTCATCATGCAGCTTTCTCCCTTTGGTCAAATGTGCTGTACATGGTTATCTAGCTTTATACTGCCATTCAGCACTTTGCTGGCTCATATGTTGATTTGTCATTATAGTCTAGTTGTGTTTCATGTGGGCTGCTTCTTGGTGCTTTTCAACTCCTGTTTTGTTTTTTTCAAATAAACAAGACAGTAAGTCAATGCTAGATTTTTTGTGCTTACTGATTCAAAAAGTGAGGATTCAGCTGGTCACTTTAAATGCAAGGTCTTTTCATGTAGCTATGCACTTCTTAAGTCAACATGTCATAGAAGACTTTAAAGAGAATTTTTTCCTTGCAGTGTATACATACAGGTAGTGCCTTTAGGTTGTTTAAATGGAAACCAGATCAAACTAGGAAAAAAATCCCCAATCTTCCACACTGAAGTAATTTTTTATGTGATAGCTTTGTTTTTTCTGCTTGTCAAAATATCTTTAATCTCTTTATTCCTTTCACTTAAAGGCATCTTCACTTGTTTGGAGGCCCTTGATCATCACATTCAAACAGGATGGCAGTGACAGCTCACGTGCAGAGTATTCTTGTCATAGCCCTTGGGTGCTTCCTTTGAGGCTTGCCTAATTTAAGAAGCTGGTGAACAGAAGAGTTTTGGGCTGTGCCCTAAATGATATTTGCCTGTAAACTGCCAGAGTTTGTGTTGTGTGCATTCCTGGAAGCTAAAAGGCAACAGTGGACAGGATACACATAAGGTGAGGGGGATTTGCCCCCATCTAAATCCACACAACTACCAAAAGGAGAAGTCTCACCTTTTCTGTTGGTTTCTAGCCCATGTTTCAAATTATCCCAGCTGTCAGTGCCTGCCCTGACTATCCTTCACACAAAGATAATTTGTTTCTTTGAAGTAGTTTAATTCAGGTTTTAAGTTACATTAGCTGGTGTAAGCACTGAGCGAGTTATTCACTCAAAAAAGTCAGGACATAAGTTCCTGTATCCTCTGTGTGAGGCGATACCACGTGTGGATCTCTCAGCAAATCCTGATAAGTTAATACACTCCAATAAGGAGATATAATAGGTCACGGATCGTGACAGCTGGTTTAAAATTTCATGTTGATTTTGATGTTGTCTTTTAATGACTGGGCTAAAATGCTGAAGTGACATGTAAGCAGAAGCAGACTTGGGTTTCAGTAAGGCCTCAGTCCTAGAGAAGCTGAGGTATGTGTACATCCACTCCTGATATAGGTAGGACTTAAGATTTGGGCAGAAAGGAACAGCATGTAGAATCAATGCCTAAAATTTCACTCAGTGTTTGTCAGAGTGTTTAGCTCAGATGCCTCATATTCCACAGATTTTCAAAAATACCAATGTTTGTTTCTGTTTTGGTAAGAGAAAAAACTGAACCCCTACCTTGTATGTGGGAGCATCCTCAATTGTTTTAAAAATCACAGCTATGTTTAGGAAGACTCTCTGTGCTGCAGAGAGCCCCAGCACACACAGGCCTTTTAGAAAATGTATTTTCTGTATGCTTGAAAGGAACATACAAGCATTTAACTTTCCTTTTACCAGTTCTTGTTCTGTTTTGTGTTCTTTTCTTTGTTTGGTTTTATTTGTGGTTTTGTTTGTTTCTTTGTTTTTGTTTTGTGTTTTTTTGTTTTGTTTTTTTTTTCCTCTTGTAAAGTTATAGCATGTTTTGATTCTTACATCTTACAGTTAGTTACTGATTTAGCTATTCCTCTTCACAGCTCCCTTTTTCTCATTTCCCTTTTTCCTTCTTTCAAGAAAGTTCTCTTGAGTTTGCATGAAATCTGGTCTGGAGGTGGGCATAATTGAAGCTGTTAAGAATTTATTTTAAAAACAAGAAAATCCCTCCTGCTGTGAAGACAATCTGTTAAAGTGATATGCAGAACTGAACACAACCTAGTCTCCTTTTAGACAGCTACTGCTAAAAGGAAGGGAAACTGGCCTCTCTTATTCTGAATAAGGGAATTTTCCAAGATTAGCTTTTCTCTGTAGACTGAAATATCTTAACTTTCTCTGAAACACAGTCGATTTCAGGAGGAATTCCTTTATACTTCATTTTGAGAACCATTGAGGGAAATGGCTTGAGGCTAAATCCGAGTCCTGCTTCTTGTGTATCTTAGAACTAAAAGCATAGTGGATTCTCTGGAGGATTCTTATGGTAGATAAATATTTTTTTTTTTTCTGACATTTAATCATTTTGACTTGAGCAAAGAGTGGCCTGTTTAATTACAAAACAACTGACCAACCAAGCAACACCCTGCTTCAACTATGCCGTGAAGGGAGGTTTACATCCTGTGTTTTTTCAGATAATGCTGGAAAAATGGAACCAAGAGTTTTCACATTGTGTATATAAACCAGTGATTTACGAGCAATTTGTGAGGTTCTAATTTACTAATTAGCAAATGCTATTTCAATGTGTTTACCCTCAATTTTTAATTAGTATGCATGGGAAAATAAACAAACTAATTGAAAGCAAGCAAATTAGAGTTGATATGAAATCACATCTATTGATACAAATCTTTTTTTTCAGTCATTTCCTCCATAACAATTTGTCCAGATACCGTGATGTTTCTTCAAGGGGTCTCAAGGGTTTTCTGGGCCACAGTTTTAAGACAAAGCACACTGGTACAGTTGTCTAAAGCAGTCACAGTGTCTAGGCTTTAACAAACTAGCCTTTGCTTTTAAAGTATGCTCAGAAACACTTGCAGTCATTTTCATATATTGAATCCTGAGAGAATATTAATAACATGCTTATGTTTTGGTTACCAATACTATGAAATGAAGTGTTAATCAGAATAATGCCATTAATTTTCTGCTTTATATCACTGGGGAGAACTATCCATGTATCAAACTTAATTATCATGCCCAAATGTGGCTATGGAGATACTAGGATGCTCTTCAGAATTTTGATTTGGTTTTCCCAGTTCAGAATACTTTTTTCTTATTCCAAGTTTTCAAACGGTAAACATGCTATTCTGCTTTGTACACTACATCTTGTAAATTACATGTTACAAGAGTACTACATATAGGAGACCATAATTTAAAGAGTCATTTTGATCAAATGTGAAAGACTCAACCCAAAACAGTTTTACAACAATAACAACCAAAATAAGAGAGTTTGGTTTGGTATGAAATCTCAGTTAACATTCAAAGCCATTATTTAGGCAAGATTTGGCAAAATATGTGTATTTTCAGAAATGCTGAAGTCCTTTAAACATCAAGTTCAGGGGACATTACAGCCCCTCAGCATATGTAATAGCAAGTCTTTTGCTCAGGAGCTGATACTGCCAGCAAAGGAACTGATGGAAGTGCTGAGCTAACAAAGAGAGAGTGGCAGCTGACATTGTGTGTCAGCCAAACCTAGGAAAATCTGGCCTGGCTTCTTCAGAAAACAGGACACTCAGTAGGGTAACCACCTTTCCTGCTTCCTCTCTGAGTTCACAGTTTGTGTTATTCATCCTTGTGAGAGAAGAGAGAAGAACATGTGGCAGCACCAAAAAGAAACAACTATTTAAGGTTTTCTTTCCTCAGAGTTCTGGCAAGGAAGAAAATGAGGGTGATAGCTGCCTAAGACTGAGGCTCTTTTTTTATTTCTTCAGTGATGTGCTATTACATCTTAAATGCTTCCCAGGTTTAACATGACATGCTGTATTTCTGCTTAGAGACGACCATGGTAGCATTGGTAAACAGAATTAGGAGGATTTAAGTTTGACTGATAGATTTAATACTCACAGTGCTCTTTGTCATTTCCTTACACCATATATCTCACTTTCTGGGGATGAGGAGAGACTTTCTCTGGGTTTGGAGGGTTTTGTTGATCTCACCTTTGCCACCTCTGAGGCAAGAGGATCCAAGGAGATGATCCAGCTGAAGATTAATATTTTGTTGTCACATTGCAAGATGAGTTTTCAGTTACATGTGACAACTGTTGCAAGCACCAGGATCTGGCAGATTGGGCAGCACTTACCTTTAAACACAGGTTTGGATTAAACCATCATCTGCCTTTATTGACAGAATGTGTTGTCAAACATTCTAACTTTACAAAGCATACAAATTATTCATCTTCTACAGTTCTGCTGCAAAAAGGGAGCTTTGCTCTCTTGTCGTGTTTCTTGCAAAGAAAAGGTTAAGAATTTGTGCTTAAAAATTCTTCCATTTTAATATCATACAGCCAAATACATTGGTCACAGGTTTTGAGTCTGTGTAGCAGCAAATCTGAAAGTAAGAATATGTAAAGCAGTCTTAGTTCAGCACTGGACCCATTTCCTCTTTGCAAGTCCTAAGTTTTAAATTTAAAATATTGAAAAGCTTTGTGAACTTGCAACTTTGTGGGGAATTTCCACATTTATATATTGTTCTGCAAAACTGAATGTTTTCGCCTTAGTGAAAATAGGAAAATGTCATTTTCATGGCAAAACTACCGGTTTTTTTCCTACCTATGGAAACTTCATTTCAGTCTTGGAGAAAGTGGGAAGCAAGACAAAATGTTTTATTAATGTTGGCAGTTAATTAAGAATGGTTGGACCCCTGGTTTTGGTTGTATTTGTTTGAAATGCATGGCTCCCAACTGGTCTGGTATAGAAATTTTGTCTCTCTCAGAGGCTAGGTTCTTCTGTGCCGAATTGCTTTTTTTTGTGTGTGTGTTTGTTTTTTTTGTAGGTTTCACACGGCTTCCCCCAGTTATTTCTACCTTCATAATGGACTGAAAATCCAAAAGGAGTCATACAGGCCAACAAATGAGAGATTTTCACGCCAGATCCCCATTGATTCTTGCATAACCTCAAGCAAGAAGTAATTGTACTAAGAACTTTTAGAAAACCTGAGTGTTACTTCCATGCACTATTGTGTGTCCCTGGGGATAAGTCAGAGTAGCTCTACAATTCACCTTCTGTGAAAATGAACTACCATGAAGACAGATGCTTATAATGAATGTCAATGAAATAATGACATGGTCTTTGCCCCTGAGATTGTACCAGAGAAACCAATGGAAAATATGTTCTCAGGACCTACTAATACTACTAGGTTAAAATTAAAAGCACTGAAGTCCTAGTACTGTGGGACCCCAAGTGAAACCTATGGTGCTTCATGTAGCATGATGCTATAATAGATTCCCAAAATAAATTTATTCCTTCTATTTCCCAACTATGACTTTTTTGTTTGTTTGGGTTTTTTTGTTTATTTGCTACTGACTATGGCCCTGATTAAAGGACCATATGCTCTTATCTCTTGTAGGACCCCACCAAGATCCTGCAATCCAAGCTGTATGGCTTCTTACAACCCCCAGCAGAAGCCTATTTCAGAGCAGACATTGAATGGAGTGTGAAGATACCACCTTAGGAAATTAGCAAGAAGGTGAGTCATGAGGCCTATTGCAAGTGGTGTCAGGAGTTAGAAAAATACTTGCTGCCTGCAAAATCCCAGAAAATATATCTTGAAACTTTCCAGCTCTTCTGATACCCAGGATTTCCACAGATGCCACTAAGGCACTTTAATATATTAATCTCATGCAAAATTTATATAAATAATTTTCTGTTGCATCAATGTCAGCAAGTGGTAGTGTGACTAGGAACTCACCTTTAAGACTTCTTTGGGGTTTGGGGCCATCAGCTCTTGATTTGCAGAAGTATTTCTGATTTAGACCACTATTGAACAAGTTTCTAAACATGATTTCTCTCCTGGGTTTTGTGGTCCTTAGAAGGATCACAACCTGAGAAGTTAAATTGCCAGTCATTTTCCAGTCACAGGTTTAAATATATCTTGAAACTTTCCAGCTCTTCTGATACCCAGGATTTCCACAGATGCCACTAAGGCACTTTAATATATTAATCTCATGCAAAATTTATATAAATAATTTTCTGTTGCATCAATGTCAGCAAGTGGTAGTGTGACTAGGAACTCACCTTTAAGACTTCTTTGGGGTTTGGGGCCATCAGCTCTTGATTTGCAGAAGTATTTCTGATTTAGACCACTATTGAACAAGTTTCTAAACATGATTTCTCTCCTGGGTTTTGTGGTCCTTAGAAGGATCACAACCTGAGAAGTTAAAATTGCCAGCATTTTCCAGTCACAGGTTTTGTCTGTCAACAAGATGAATCTTCCTGCAAGTGAATTTAAATGTCCTCAGAAGGTGGGAAAGCCTTTGGCACAACCTTGCACTGACTGTCTGACAGAACTGTGTTGACTTGTGTGGAGGATGGTCTGATCTGTTCAGCGTTCAATCTCAAAATCTGTCAGATCTGTGATTCTTCTGAAGTGTATTTAAAACCAGCAGTGACCTGAAGATCTCTTAACAGCAAACCAATTTGGGCCACAGGAAAGAAAGTCTTGTGGGCTTCAGTCTTGAGTTCTGTTACACATACGGATAGCTGCTTTGAATACTGAATTGTGTATGCTAATTCCATATTCTCCAGCAGGTTAGGAATATTTTAACATTCTTACCTTGCATGTAGCCATGTCCACTTTCACTTTGATTAGTTAAGTTCTTTCAATGGGAAGATCAGTCTCGCCCTCCATCTTCAAGTGATGCTTCCAAGAAGTAATCTGGAGCTGCAAGAAGCCATAATGACACTCATTAAATGTTACGTAATGATTGCAGCTGAAGTGACGATGTATCATCTGCACAGTAGTAAGTCTGGGTAGAATATATCTCTTTTCTTTTTTTTCTTATTTTTATGTAGGTGCTAGAAAGAGAAATGACAACTTGCTGCATATTGTTCACCCCTATAGGAACTGCTTCTGCATCTGGTTTCCTACCAGATATTATTTAGTAAACTCTCTGTAATGGCTCTTTCACAAGGAAAAGTGTTTTTTGTGTAAGTAGCTTTCAGCACCAATTCAATCACCAGCTATCATGCACTGTCATTATGAAGAAGTACCAAAATATCATGAAGCACAGAAATAAGGATGTTATAAAGGTAAACCGAAAGTCCTGATTCCTGTATATTACATTACAGTTACAATCTGATTACTTACATCTATTATCTCCTCTCATTTACATCCCTCCCAAGGACAGTTACATCAGGGTTTTTATTAATTCAAAAGAAGTAGAAAGAAATGTTCTCAGAGCTTTCTGTCCATAAACAGAGAGACATAAAGTGTTCTTCATCTATTCAGGCTTAGTTTTGTCATGGAAAGGAGTCCAGGTACCTGTTTCACTATCTCCACTGAGTCAGAGGGCATTACATTTCTGGTGGCTGGATGTATGAGGATCTTGAGCTCCTTAGCATGTACATGATTTCTCAGTATGGAATCCTGAGTTGTCTTGATTTATTCCAAAAAGTTACTGTTGGAGTCGTCAACGTACTGGGAGGCAGGCAGTAAGAGCTGGACAGAATTACAGCTGGAAACCTCTCCCCCAACAGAGAAAACACTTTTGCCTGAGGAGATGTCTGTCCTCTGGATAGCTTCTTTGTGAGAAAATACACTCAATACTCATACCCTGGGTTAGCTCATGCTGTATTTCCTAAGCTGGGTCAGTAACAATGTGACAGCCCTTGTAAATAGGAAACTGATGGAAGAACACAAGCTTTTCTTAAATGTAGTATTGACATGGAGATTTTAGGGCAGCCTCTTTCTGTTAACTGGGAAAAAGTTGGACTTGGGTTTTGAGTTCTGTGTTTTGGTTGCCTTTTTTTTTTTTTTTTAAACTTTTAACTTTTTGAAGATACCTTTTATTTTGGCCAGTTTGGGTTTGTTTTTTTCTAAGTACATTTCTGATAAAATTTTATAGAAATCATGGTCTGGATATATTCTAACTCAAACATTTATGGGTTTCAGATCTGCAGCTTCCCTTGCTTTTGAGATGCTAGCCAATTATAGTTAAAAGAAGACAAAGCTTGTCAAAAGCAGGAAAGAAACACACACAAACATAAGAATACAAAATACTTTGATTGACCCAGAAACAGATTTTCTTATATTTGTATATTGAGTTAAAACTATTTTTGAGATGCTCATATTTCAGGATTGGACAGCTTTTCAAAACTTAAAACTTCATGCAAGATAGAAAAAAGTATTTTCCACCCAGATTTAATTGCCCTAGTATTTTAAAATAGTCTGTGCATTGATTTGCTGTAGTTTGACAGGGGAAAAGCCTGGCTATATGGCAGAGATGCGTTTCTTGCTGGTGAAAGCACATCTCTAAACTTTTTAATGTGCCGTTTTACCTAGTACCTGATGAGTTGAGAAGCTTTCCTAATGCTGTTCAGAGGGACTACAAAATCTGTGCATTCTCTCATAGAGAAATGTTACTCAGAGAATTGTATAAATGTCAGGTGTCTGTGCATGGATGAAAGTGAATATGATAGAGCAGGAAATACAGAAATACTACTTATGAGAATCGAATTTCAGAAAAAGAAATTGTGAACTATGTGTTGAAATAAACAGCATCATAGAATCTACTTTGATTATTTTTCTGTTGTGCCAAGTGACATCTTTGACTTGTATTAACCAGTATTTTAATTGGCAAACTGTGATACAATGGTTAATAAATCTTGCAGCAGAGAAATAAGGAATAATGGTTGAGCCACATGGAATAAATTAGCTGTCAGAGGAGCTGCTCTTCTATCAGCAGGTTTCTGTAACATTATCACATCCTTATTATCTAGGTTACACTTCTCACAGCTGGCAATGCTACAAGGTAGAATGATAAACATCCTTCAGGTGTGTTTCAGGCTTGGAAAATGGTGGTGCTATTGCAAAGAGGCTTTTTTTCTCCCTGCTTACTGGACAAATGTATGTTTTATATTTTGTTATTATTATTTTATTTTTTTAATTTTTCTTTTTCAGGATAATACAGTTAGGTGTTTTTTCCAGATAGCAGGGAAGTCATCAAAAGGAAATGGTGCTGCTTCAGATGTAGACTGCAAAATGAAACCCGAGGGTTCTTTTAATGGCTTCATATTTTCAAGATGTTTCTTGCTGTTCCTGTGATCTTATTTGAATAACCTAGCAAGGTACTGGAGGGAAAGGCTACTTCATTCTTTGATTCCCACCCCTTTTCTTATGCACAAAAATTATGGACTGTGATATTGAAGCATTGGCAACTTCTTAGTTTACATAGAGAAGAGAGTTCAGATTTCCTCTGTAAACAAAGGCCTTGGAAACTAAGAGCAAAAGCAAGTTCATAATCCAAATCAACTTACTGTCAGTCTTTTTAGCAAGGCACAACACCCTGATCTGGCACTGAGGAGTCACTGCTCTCCAGGAGAGTTCTGTATCAGTATCACTGATATCACAGTGATTAAATTAATCACTGGTATCACAGTGATTAAATCTGTTTTACCAGAGAGATGACAAAATGATGTATATTCTCTACCAGCAGTAATAACTATATCTGCAGCTTGAAGTGAAATGTAGTCCATTGCCCTGGATATCCTGGGTGAATGCAAAATGGCACCCCAGCTGACAGCCACAAAACCCTGTGCAGATACCCCCTTCTTTCATAACTTGTTTTTGGCCTGCTATTTACTGTTTAACTGTTTTTTATATTTGAGCTGTACAACTCACACTTTAACTTTGGACTGATTGGTGATGTTTTACCAGGTATCCTGCTTGTGTTAGTTCTTCTGAGATTTTACTGAGATTGTTCTGTAGATGATAAACAGTGTAGTTCTGAGCACCAGCTGACAGATCCATGGGAAGTGTATCAAGGCAGAAAGGGATATGTTCTTCACTGTAAGTAATTTCTCTTCCTTTTTCATATTCCTTTACCTGCAATTGTCAATTGCCTTGTAGCATGTTTAGAAAGATTTCATAAAAAATATGGCCCCAGCCCTGAAATCAGAAATATGTGTGACCTTTCTGTCTGTGTGAGGATCCTTTTTATTTGCATGGCACTCTGCAGTGGTATTGAGGCCCTTTGTCATATGTTAGACTGCCACAGGTCAAATAGTGTACTTGTAAATATGGAACATTTAGTCTTGTGTGGACTAGATTCTTTTCAGAATGCTTCCAAACAAAATTTCTAAGAAAGTGTTGAGAAAAGCAAGCTATTTCACCCTGAAAACTCTGAGCTATTATTGCTACAACTAGGGATAGACATCCTTGTTGAGGCTACCAAACAGACACAAATAAAGTTCGCTTGTGCCTCTTTTTCCTTTGTGTGGTGTGTCATATAAAGCAGTGAAAAGATTCTCTCCCCTCTCTGAGGAATTTTTTAGAGGAGGGGAAGGAAAGGGTTTGCTGCAAAAAGAAATCTTCAATCCAGAATTGTCTGGTTACTTTGACAGTATAATATTGGTGCTGGAGACAAGGTCAGGGGATGATCTAGACTGCAACTTGACTTGATTTGAATGAAATTTGTCAGCAGAAAGAACAGTTCCCTAGCTGAAGTTTAAAGAAAGTGGGGAGAAAGGCCTTCTGTAGAGGAATATAAAAAAATTTAAATGAAGAATAAATCCACATGAAAGAAAAAATCCTCTCTTTTCTTTCCTTCACTTTCCTGCTGTTCCTAAGATGAGGGACACGACTGTTCTTTGTGCAGCTTTTATTCTTTTCCTTATTGCTCTCCTCTTTTCCCCCTTTACAGCTGTCTTCTCTAAAGGGTTTTTTGCTGCAGAATTACATGGAGTTTCTATAAATCTCACAGCTGCCATTCAACTGGGCTCTGCTGGTCTCTCCCAACTTGCTGTGATTTAGGTATCTTATCAGAAGATGTCCTGCATGGCTGGGTCAGCATTCTGCCAAAATGTACTGGTTTCCCCCTTGTTGACTTCCCCCTGCTTAACCCTGTAATTTGCACTCTATACTGGGACAGCACTCAGCACTGCTCTGTGCAGGGGAGGAACTCCAGGGAGAAGGCCTTTTATCTACACCTGGGAAATTAAATAGTACATCACCCCACTGATCTTGGCAGGCTTGGTAATCCTTGAGTGGATTTCTGAGGCCCAGTCTACTGTACACAAGCCCAGTAAAATACTTGTTTTGGTTATAGAGCATGCAAAATTTGTGCCATAGAATGAAGAATATAAATTAAAAAAAAAAAAAAATAATAAAAATTTAGAAACTTAGCTGCATTTTTCTTTGATATTACTCTTGGGGGATCCCTTATTCCCATCACATTATGGGTCCAAATGCTCTCTGTTTTCTGAAAGGAAATTTGGAAGTTTTAAGCAGAATGCATTAGAGAACCAGCTCATCTACAGCAGCCCAAACTCATTGATACACTTATCAGTGACTTTTTACTGGTATATGTAATAGGACCTATTCCTGTGAAACAAGTAGTGAAATCTTGTCTGTCAGAAAGCGAAGAAGAGTAAATCAGGCTGCAGTGAGATGTGCAGAGCAAGTGGCAGGAGAGCAAGGTCTCTCTTGCCTGAGTGGCAATGGACACCTCCCCCTCATTGCTACCAGCCTAATAGCCTGTTGTTGCTACGCAAACGTATGTTGCTAATATTAAGAGGGTTAGGGTAAAAAAAACCAAAAAAACAACCAATTACAGTAGACAGGTAAAGACATAAGCAGGTTTGATTTGTTATTTGGTATTTGGCCAGGACTACACTGACTGACATTGGGTCATTGGGTAACGGAAAAACTGTTGTGAGGTTGTACCATGAGCTGTGAGGTGGCAGCAGCTGAGTAGCTCTGGGCATCTTCAGAAACACTCAGAAGAGCACATCCACTCATACTCTGAGATACCAACTGTGCAGATTAAAAAGCCAAACCTCTTCTGTTTGTCAGATCCAGAACCTACATCTGAAACATTAGTTTTCTGAAAGGTTTCACTAAGCAGCTTATCTCACAATATAGAGTTCTACTTATTGCCTAAACACCTCTACTGGGTGCCTGAGAAGTATAGGTCCTGTTTTTGGGTCTAAGAAAGGAATAAACCTGGAAATAATGCAAATGTCTGTTTTCTTGTAGTAGCATGAGATAGTGTCATACCAGAGAATAGACTGTACAAAGACAATAGGCAGGCTGTTCTTTATCTCGTTTGAAAGTTAAAAGGGCTTTTAAACTTTCTAGGGATTTTCTTCTGAAACTCAGAAACTACCACTAATATAATAATAACTCACATAAGGATAATGTAGAAAGAAGTCTCCTGATAAGCAAAGGTAATGTCAAACCACCATACAGGAGCATATATTTGGATTGTATTTGGAGTAATTCATCACTGAAGATTAAAGGCCAAATTTTCACTTGGAAAATTAGATCTAAGACGCAATATTAAGTCAAGTAGACTAATTTGAAAGATAAAAATTAATTCAGTTTTTCATAGTGGGGTGGGGGGAAGAATTTTTCAAAACATGAATTCTCTTGCTATAGATATTTAAAATTTAGTGTTTTGAGTGAGTTCATCCCTTTGGTTAACGACTTACAGTATTCAGAACAGGGCCATAAGCAACAATGGTGAAATTAATTACAAGGAGAGACCTTGAAGGAGACAACAATGTGTGACTCTTTTGAAAGTTATTACTGCATTGTCATCATGGTCTCAGTGAGGAGAGCTGTTACCTTGCACTGAGGCGACCTTTATAATGGACCTGATGACTTGAGAGTTTTAAAAGAAGGTGAAATGTTGATGTGTTCTCTACTCTTAAATGGGCTTCTCTGTAGAATGAGATTGTAAAGTAGCTGTGACTTGTGTCAGAAATGTATTATCTTCCTAGTAATTTAAACAAATGCTTCAGTACTTTTCAGCTGTCAAAAGATACACACAAAAATCAATCAGTCAATCAAATATTCAACTTTGCTACTCTACAGTCCAAAATTCACCTCTAAAATACCTCAAATACTCAAGGGATTGCACACTGTCAGCTATTTTTGCTCCCTGTATACTATCGTTCCTCCATTTAATTTACGTAGTTGTTCCTTGGAATTCCTTTTACCTTACTATGAAAGCTGACAGCACTGAGTAGCTTTTTAATAATTTCACTCTGGCTTTCCAGTAATTTAATTAGATGCTTACTGAAACCTTAAGCACAGATTGAAAGCTTCCTGATATATATGGTACACTTACCTCTGTCAGAAACACAAAACCTAGCAGATAAAAGCAAAACCTGTCATTCTTTAGAGAATGTAAGAGAGCTATCCTATTGAATCTCCAGGTGATATTTTTGAGACCTTTCATACAAAATTCTGGTTTTCTCCTTGTGAAGGAATGAAAGTGCTCATCTGAGACCAAATGACTGGCAGCTCTCCTTTCTCTTCCCTTGCTTATGCCAACTTCCTAGTAGGCCATCAAGTGCCTTGACTTTTACATACTAAAAAGGATACAAAGAGGCATGAGAAAAATTGCTTCTCTTAAATTTCCTGATTTCTGCAACTAGACCCTAGTGGTACAATTTTGAAGCCTAGAGGGGACAGAACAGGAACAAAAAACTCAGTAAACATGAAGAAGATCTATACAGATAGCTTATACTTAACAGCCGCAGAGTATGTGTGACCTGTCAGAAAACTTGTAGCAGAGGATCAGAGCTGTAGATCTTGCTGGTGCTGGAAGCACTGTCAAATAACTGTGTACAAAATTAGCTGTGCTGATGATCTCTGTTAAAAAGAGGTATACAAAGCATGATCCAGATAGGCACATGACTCTACATTTCTCTCACATACTTGCACAGAGATATGACTCCATACTTATTAGATGTCATTCAACTATTCTCATGTTCAGCTGTATTCAGATTTTATCTACAAAGAGATGTAAGCATAACCATAACAATCCTAAACATTCACACTTACACAAAAGTTCTCTTGCATGCAGGCATATGTAGAGTCATGTTTCCAGGAATTCATATGCAGTGAAATACAATAATGACTTATGCTGCCTGTCTTGAAAGTTAATTGCAAAATCCTTTTGAACATCTCAGATTCTATTTTCAAGGCTTTGCCTTCTTGGATCTGGAACTTGGCAGGTGACATTTATGAGTCTTTGGCTTGTGTTTGGTATATAAATGACAGACCTCAGCACAGCAAACATGAAGAAATGCTTTTAGTATGTGAATAGGCAAGTCATGTCTGGGACATACACGGATTTTCATGTGGCTTGGAGAATCTTCAAACTGTAGTTCATATAACTGCTAGGCAAGGCTGTAGGCTCTCCAGCCACCAATTTACTGACTGGTTGGTTGCAGTTCTGTGCAAACTGCAACATGTAGCCCAGGCAAGTTGTGCATGCCTCATCTTTGGAAATGTTCAAGGCCAGATTAGGTGGGGTTTGAGCAACCTAATCTAGTAGGAGGTGTCCCTCCCTATGCAGGGAGGGTGGTACTAGAGGATCTTTAAGGTCTCTTCCAACCCCATGCATTCTTTGATTGTATGATATAAAGTTATATCATAGGAATCTTTGCACTAATGTCCATACTGGTAATGCATAATTTCCAAAAAATAAATAAATTTAAAAGCACATGAGAAACACAAAAATAACCCATCTCCAAAATAACATTTGTGCTTTTTTATGCATGTTTCATTATAGATTTCATCTTCATCATTTTTTCGTCCTGAGGAAGAAATGAACCAGAGGGATCAGAAGAAATGGAATATGAACTCAAAGACACATTGTATATGAGGGATGAGTCAGGTATTTTGCATTGTCATTATGGCAAGAAGGTTTCCTTAAACTTTGAGGGTCTTAGCACAAAGATGAGTGTAGTAGCAAAACCTGAAAAAATTCTTCCATTATTTCAGAGGTTGGTTTTTTTTTTTACAGTTGCTGTTAGGAAATGAATGTCAGTTGGGTTTGATTTTTCATGTAGCCATCACAATTTGGACAGATTTCCTATTTCTAAGGCACAAAAATCCCACTATGCAATATCCTCAGGTTTTCTAATGAAGCACACACTTTCTATACTTTCCCATTTGGAGAAGCAGCATTATATAATCTACCTCAGCAACAGTCAGCTTTAATTTTGAATTGTAACATTTTCAAAGCAAAAAATAAAGGATCTTCCTTAAATTTCTCAACTTATGCTCTAATATGTGTTAAAGTTTAGAAACTCTGAACATGATCTGTGCATACTTTGAAAGTTTCTGCCAGCAGGACAACCTTCTGAAGATGGGTGAACAGGTGCTGTAAGAACATTCACAGGACTTACTTACAACATTAAAATACATATTTTTCTGTTCTTTGCCAAAGTAACAAACTTCTATCTAAACTTGGTCAGTTTTATTCATCACTGGTGCTGACCCCTGAGCAAAGTTGCTTTGGCAGATGTCCTGAAAGTTTAAAAACTCCCATAACTCTCCTTTGCTTCATGCACACACTATGTTGCATCTGCTTAAATTGCAGGGTTTATGTTCAGCCACAGCTACAGTGGTGTAATTGTTAAAAAGAACTGATTCTAGTACAGCAGCACAAAACAGAACAAAACCTCAGACTATGATAAATCCACATGTTTGCCAGTCTGACCTCAGCAGTGCAGTCCTTGGTTGCTTCTCTGAAACTGTTTTTTTTAAGATTCATTCCCTCCCAATCCTTGTCCCATTTATGTTTCAGTCCTCCTCTCTGTGTTTATTCAGTTCTTTGCTTCTCTTCCCCTCTTCCCACTTTTGCCCAGATGATTGAATACTAAGTGCTTTTTATCACTAAACTCACATTAAACACCCAATTGACACGTGTCAACACAATCATTGTAGATTTTCCCAGCTCCTTTGTACTTAGCTTTCCACTTAAACTCTCTCCTGTATCACCTCCTTCCGTTCCTCTTCTCAAATACCTCTTAAGTGAAAAATTTTTTCACTTCTTGGTATAGCAAATCAACATCTTCCTTTTTCTGACCTGAGACCTACATCCAATAAGACTTCCCTAGCTTGTCCTATTAAGTCTGAAAAGTCTGTTCAGTGATGGGTAAAGAGAGAAGATGGAGCTTATCTGTAATGGATTTTCAGGGGTCTTTACAGAGGAATCCAGGATCATATTCTTTTGCACATATGTTGTCAGTGAGGGAACAGATCCAATCATACAGACACGACCTTATAAGTCCCTGAGTCTGGGATAAGGCGATTGCAAGCACACCTTGTCCAGACCCCTCACACCTTTCTTAGCTTTCATTTTCCTTCCAGTAGCAGGGAGCAATCAATAGCCTTTCACTGCACATGCTTCTGAAGTTTAAAAGCTAACGGTACCATTTGGCAAGGTGAGCTGCATTAGATTATGCAATATAACTGTAAACTGGAAATTATTTAAGCTTTCAAATTTTTTTAATGTTATTGGATTTTCTCACGATCTGTTTGTAATTCTAATTGGATTTTAACATGTACTTTGTGTTTTGGAATTTGAAATGAGGAAGAATTGCATAACAGAGAGCCCTTAGGAGCAGGCAGCCTCCCAAGCTGTGTTTAATTTATAGAAGATTAGTAAACAAGGAAGGTGAAGAGTTGTGAAAATACTAAATAACAAAGTGATGCAACCTTAGAAAACCAATGAGTAATTTTAGAGTGATTAATTTGATTTATTTAAATCCTACTGCTGAATTGATGCAGCTCAGTTGAGCAGGATACTAAGGATAACCTTTATGCCAACTCTTCTACCTTTTATCTAGGCCTTTCTTCTACTCTTGGCTTACTTTACCTTGCATGGGATTACCTGGTGAGTTAATTGAAAACTCCTTCTGCTAGAAATAAAGCAGAACAATAACTAGTTGATTCCCTTTCTGAGCAACAGCAGAAGACCTGTCAGTCCATTGAGAAGGGCTTTCTTTCTCATCCCTCCTTTGGAACACTCAGGTGTGTTTTCCAATAATAGAAGTCTGGATGATCACTTAACATGGCAAAGATCTATAAAGAATCCCAGGCTCTCTATGGGCAGAGTTTAAAGTAGGAGCCTGAGTTGGTTCAGAACCATGCGTGGTATCTTCAGTGTTCTTCCTGCAGTTCTCTGCCATTTGAAAGTACAGAAGTGGAGAACACATATTTAGCATCATCGCTGACTGGGATTTGCTGGTGTATATCTTAGATACAGACAACTTTTGCAGTATTTAATGCTCTGTGAATCAGCTATCTTTTGGAAAAAGGATTATGATATTTTCCTCCATCAAAAAAACGCTGAAGGAGCTCAGCTTAGACAGTTGTAAAGAAAGCTGTCACTAAGATAGGCAAAGTGTGCCAGGAAAACCTTTGCCCATTTTCTGATGATTTTCATTTGTCTCCTCTGTCCAGCATGCCTGTCTTCATGTGAAAACCTTTCAGTGAAGGATCTAGAAAATGTGTGTACAGTAAAGTCAGAGGTATATCAATTTGCAAACATGAAACCCATTTCCTCTTAATATCCATTGCTTATTTTTACAAGAGGTAATCTTTAGCACTTCAAGCTTCAATGCCTCAAAATGTACACAGGTGCTGTGTATTTTAGACCGGATGGGCTTTTTAGACAAGGGATGAGAACATATTGGATGCAGCAAAACAAATCTACATTTTTAAAAGTTTATCTTTTTTTTTTTTTTGCACTGTGTTAGTTCTTATGAATACATCAACAGAGAGTTGTGCTTCACTCTCTGAAACAATTGTAGGACAGACAGCAGATGTGCTAATATCCCCATATTGCTCTGCCAAACCAGTGCACACCAAGCCATATGGATGAATTCATATTTCCAAGGTATAGCTTCAGAGGTATAGTTTTCAGAGGCCTTATCCTATCAGGTATAATATGACAGAAGAGCAACTGTTTATGGTGGTGATTTGAATAATCTTAGTGTTTGTTCCACAAGAATATAGCATGTGACTGTCAAGCAGCTATTAGGTAGCAGTAGCTCCTTACCTGGCCTAGTCTCAAATCACTAGCTTGAAAGTGAAGTATAGTCTGCAATAGCTGACTGGAAGGAGCTGAGGTGTTTTGTTTTAAAATAAAAAGCAAACAAGGAAAAAA
This sequence comes from Chaetura pelagica, assembly GCF_000747805.2. Lineage (NCBI taxonomy): Eukaryota > Metazoa > Chordata > Aves > Apodiformes > Apodidae > Chaetura > Chaetura pelagica. Next base: position 1,014,112 of record NW_009953797.1, read on the forward strand.
ACCAACAAGGCTTGTGTATTATATTATTAATAATTTGTATTGTTCACAGTTTCCAGATGAAGGATGATCGTTGTGCAAAGTACCATATTGTCACAGTTTGACATATACGTAGTATGAGAAATCACAGTCATCTTCCACTTTGGAAGATGGGTTTCTGAACGGATCACTCATTCCCAGGAGTTCAGGGGTTCTTATGAACCCTAAACTGTTCCTCTGCATTCACAGTGTTCCCTCCTTTATTCTCAGCTTTAAAAGACTGTTATAGGAAGGAGCAAGTTCTTTGTTTCCAGGAGGACATCAGGTCCGCTTTCTGTATTACTGTGGGTCCCTGACTAGACAGGCAGTTCATTACAGGTGTGTGATAAGGGATTTTTCCAAGAAAAATGTAAACAGAAACCATGCCAGAACATTTTTTTTTTTTACCTTAATTTGCCTTACAAAGTGTCAGCTTTGTGTCAGAGAATGTGAAAAGCTTAATCTAAAAATAATTTTATTGAGCAGATTTTTATGAACATTTCATATATACAATGAAAAAGACAAATTTCTCTCAGAAATCTCATTTTTTCCTGACAAATGGATTTCAGAGAAAATTGCCCAGAAAGCTCTGATCATTGGTCTTTGTGACTGGAAAAAAATGAAAAGCCTGAACCAAGAGAAATACAGATCCAAAAGATTTGTTTCAAAGAGGTTAATGCCTGATGGCAGCTGGCAAGGGACATAGCTAAGTCAGATACTGGAAGAAAACTTTGGAGTCCCTAAATTTATGCTTTTTATCAAAGGAAGCTACACAGGCACTTACTGCTCCACAATATTCATGCCTGGTTTTAGGCATTGCTGGAGTCCTATACGTCTTTACAGCTGGTTTTAAAATCTCACTTCTAATTTTTACTGGAATAGCAACATTTGGGAACTTAACTTTGATTTCTAAAATCATGAATCATAGTCAGGAATTAAGCTGGGTCATTCTTGACCTGTTGTGATAGTTCATTTAACCCATTTAAAAAACAAAACAAAATAAAAAATAAAATCATTCTGCAAACTTGTTTGACCAATATTTATCTCTTCAGTGAGGAAAGGTACACCTTGAAATCACGCCTGGGCTTAAGAAGCTCTTAAAATCACTGTCATCATTTGACTCAGGTTTGAAAACAACGCTCTCAATCCTCTCCCTCTCCCACCCAGGTAGGGAGGCAGAGAGAGAAAAAGAGAGTCTTGGCTGAATTGAAAACTAAAGTACACAGCTTTAATTAAACACTAAAGATAAAATAAAATATATACAATTATATACAAATATGTTTCAGATATGTGCAAAAGCCTCTTGCCTCCCCAAACCCCCAGCAACTCCTAGAGCACTCCCCCGAGCTCTGAACAGTCCTGAGAAATCCTGGAGCTGCTGGAGAAAGCACAGAGTGATGAGGGTCAGGAGAGCTCGAGCCTGGGGGTCAATGGTGATGGATGGATGGAGTCCTCCCTGGATGCCAGCCATAGATGGAAGAGAAGGGAAGAAGAAGCAGGAAGGAAGTTGTCTTCTGTGATCTCTGACCTTCCTCTGAGCTTACACAGATACATGAAATGGAATATCTCTGGCCAATTTTGCTGTCTGTCTAATTCAGCCTCCTATAGGGGGGCACAGATCTCTCTGTAGTGTCTGAGCTGGCAGAGTAAAGATGTGACCTTGAAGACCCAGCAGTTACAAAAACATTCCTTTCTTATCAGTCTTAGTTGGAATGCTCTGGTGCTAGTTAAAAGAAAGCTTACTGAAGGGAAAAATATCAGTAAAAGGAAAACCAGCTTCATCCTGGCTCAAACCAGGACAATCACCTGTTTTTTAAGCCTTCTCATCCTGCATAACTAGTATCCAATTTATGGATCTGTTTTGCAACAGAATACCTGACATTTTTTTCTGTCATGGGAGACTGTTGCAGAAGCACTGTGCTCCTGGTAACTAGACTCCAATCTGTTAACCTCTTTGTTTAAACTAATCTAACATGAACTGGAGACACTCTTGTTACGTGCATTCATTTGATCATAGAGTTGGAGAATGCTCTTGATACCTGTTTGATCACATACAGGTTCTTTACAGACTCTTAAAAAGTAAAAGTACCAGCAGCAGAACAAACTCAAAGGAAAACACCACAATGGCTCAGACTTAATGAGATCTTATTTTCTTATATAATTAAATCATCCACTGTTATATCAATCCTTTTATTTCCCCAAGATAACTTTGGAAGGTTGTAATATAGGTGGTTGTTCCCCAGTGCCATGAAACACCATTATTCACAAAGACATAGACCTCTTGGATGAAGTGAAATTAATTTGACGTATGGGATAGGACGAAACATGCTCCTGCCTCTCTCAGAAAGGAGGAGGGGGGATGTCTGTGTGTGTAGGAGGCTGCCTCAGTCATGTTACATTCATATTAGGCAGCACTTCAAGAAATGACTGGAAAGTAGAGCTGTTGTTAATGTAAAAGGTCACAGACATTAACGGCCTGCAGAAAAATTCCAGGGTAGAGAATTATTCACAGCTGCCAAAACACAAAGGAAAATATTAAAAAAGAATGAGGGGAATAAAAGGTATTAAGCAATGGTTTCTGTTGTTATGGCTGTTATACTTTGGGCGTTTTTAAAGCACTCATCTTGGGAGGGGACAGGGAGAGGTAACTTTGAGGTGTTTTCTGCTTTCATCCTTTAAATAGCAGCAGGAAATATGTGCCTGTTGACCCTGCTTTTCTTGCATTTTGTGTCCTGCTCATTTTGAAGATTTTGTGGAAGTATGAACTGCAGTAAATAGTGATGAAACGCATGCCCTACTGACTGAGAATATGTTCTGCTGATGTCCAGTCTGTTTTAAAAGAAATATTTCAGAACAAGACAGAACAGGTAGAGAGTTAGAAAAGGGAAAAGCCTGAAGGGGACAGGCTGAAAGCACTGAAAATGAAGGAAGGATATTGGAGGTTCAGAGATGAGTACAGACTGTTCTTTTGGATGGAAAATATTCTATCTCTTAAAGAAAATTAAAATCCTCTCTTTTTAAGGCTGGAATGAAAAGCATCAGCAATATCAACTGGTAAGGCTGTGTCTGTGGTGGTCTACCTCCCTCCCTCTCACCCAGGCACACAGGCCCTCTCCTTTTCCTCACAATCCCTTGCAGGCAGCCAGGGGTTCCAAGCAGCAGATAGAGAATAACAAAAATGTCAGTGTTTATAGTAACAGATATATCTGGTATGATTTGAAGTAGCCAGTGATAAGAAAAAACATATTCTGTATACAGTAGCATTTATTATGCCAACGAAGTCACGGATCAATCAATCATTTTCATCTCTGGTGCAGACAGACCAGGTGTAGACTTAAAATAAGTGAGGAACTGGGCAGATTAGAAGCTAGGTCTATTATTTTGATAATAAAACACTAAGCCTTTGATTTGCTAGGTAGAATAGAGACAGACATTTTCTCTTTTTCTTCTGTATTGAAAAACAGAATTACTGTTTTATTTTTAGCCACCATGTTCTTTTCCAGCAGCATTTCTCTCCCATTCAATACAGATCAATAGTTCTGTCCTTTCCAACAGATATATTCAAAACTCCACCAGTCTGTATGCTCTCACCCTGGAAAAGGAGAAAGCCCTGGTCCTTATCTGCATCCTCTCAATCTGACAACTAAAGTCCTTGCCTGTTTCTATCAGTGTATCATCCATTGTTCCTTCTACAAAGAAATCTTTGCAGGGATGTCTCAGGAGACTGCCAATGCCTGTACTGCCTGTAATACCTTTTCCCTCCTACATTTGCTTCCAACAGTGATTATTATGTTGTGTCATTCTGGGGAAGTGAGTTCTCATAATGTTCCTGACAGAGAAGGAATCCTATTCTCAAGAATAGGATTCATGGCATTCATTTAGTCCTAGTCTCACCAAGGAAGCAAATGCTAAAGTGATTAGCCTGGAAATGTAGTGATGTTGATTTTGGAAATGTAATTAAGGTGGTCTTGGCCAGCAAGGGCTGAAGGGCAGTAGGTGATGTGATGCCACTGCCATTTCTCTCTGCTTTCTGGAAGTGAAGAAAAGGAGTCTGTCTGCTGGTCTGTCAGTCTAGTTTGAAGATCACTTCAGAAATAGAAGGGTATTTTATTTGAAGCAATTATTTTCTTAAGTGAAGAAAATAAAAAGAGATGTTTGAGTCCAGGAAAGTTATACAGAGATGGATGACTCCAACATTTTCCATCTTAGCCATACTTCTGGCAGGGAAAGGGAACATGTCATCTTCACTTGGGTGAAAGATAAATATTCCTGATTTCCCATCTGATACATCTCCAAGGAGATGTTAGAACAGGCACATATGGAGAAGACCTCCAGGATGGTGTGACAGTAAGTCAGTGTTTGGGTAAGGAGAGCAGGGCATCACTTAGTCATGCAAAAATACAAGAAAATGGTTGGTAGTTACTGGAGATACTGGGGACAGCTGTAGTCTAATATGCAGAACTGCAGCAGATATTAGCTGTATAATGCTTTAAGATGCATATGGACCAAGTGGCACTTCTGGAGGCATTTGAGGCTGGATAAAATTCAGTAGCTAATTAAGAACTATTATATTTTTCTCTAGCAATTATTTATTTATTTGTTTGTTCGTTTATTTATTGTCTACCAATACACTAGAGCTGCAATATTTGAGCTGTCTGTGAGTTGGCAGAGGGTTTGGTGTGTTGATAGTAATCTCAGCAGAAATGAAATAATGAACTAGCCTCTAATGAGCATAACACGGTCTTTCTAGACTTGGGCAGAGACTGAATGATCTAGTGTATGAATTCCTGATTGAGGACTTCCTCGGGATTTGCTAACAGACACCTACAAAAACAAAACCAAGCAATGCCCAGCAGCCCTCCCCCCCCCCCC